>NC_057935.1:7666275-7688775 GCF_018555375.3 Anguilla rostrata | reverse complement strand
TGGTTGCCAGGTGTCATAAGTGAACGATGCATCTCGTCCAGTTATAGTTAGCGCTCCTGTAGTTCACTGTTTATGGCCTGCTTGTGTGGGAAAATGACAGGTCATTGGTTCAGCGAGGGCCTATTAGAGGAGAGCTCATTCAGTTCAAGTCGGTGCTACATGCGTGGGTGCATGTGGCGTATTGGTGACATTTTAAAATGGGAGAGAAATCTTAAAACGTATGTATGTAGTCACATATCAATACATACGTATTTGCGGTTGGACCCCACAATAAATTCAAGTATACGATCACTCCCTTTCCCTCCGTCTCTCTCCCTCTCTCTCTGTCACACAAGTGTGTGTCTGTGTACGTGTACATCGGAGCTCACTCTGGCGAGGTCAGAGGTCACAGTTCAAAGGTTACGGGGTCAGAGTTGGCCTGCGGATCATCACAAATTTGCTCAGGTCAACCGTTGCCCACGAGGACATTCTTTGTGGTCAGCGAGTTCTCTCTCTGTCTTTGCCTCTTTGACTTATTTACTTCATTGACCACAACAGGTGCATTCTGTTTAAGAAAGCATATATTGCTGGATAGTTGCCAGCATTGTAAGTGTTTCATGCAGATTGCTAATTTTATTCAGATCAATAGCGTGTTTAAAATGATTTGTTGCACTACATTTCGGGGCAACTGTAGTATGCCCAGTACCATAGTGGTGTTTAAGTTCAGATAAATATAGGCTGATTTTATCCACAGGGTTGTGTGACAGTATGGTTAATTGTGTTACTTTCACTTCCTGTGTACAACTATGCAAAACCACTTCTTGAAGGCCTTGGGCCTTATTTCTGTTGAATTAACTGCGATGTTAGATGACATGGGCTGTTGTGTAATGCTAACTGAGCGTACAGGTGTGTGTGTCACGGAAATGCAGTTTAAGTCTATTAACTTATTTGACACAAAGAAGGATGGCATTGCTGGAGTTTGGGTCCTATTGGCCAACTGGGATTCAGGATAACAGTTTGTATTACAATTAGAAAGTATAATATTACCAGAAATAATAATAATAATAATATTATGGTAATGATAGTATTATGTTGACAGTCATATAACTTTATATGATGCTTTTCATACAGTGGCACACAAATCACATATATGAAGCTTGCAACATCTAGTTTAACAAAAATAAAGTTTTTTGTATTCCCGTAGATCAATATGCATTATCCTGGGTACAGATATTTAAATGCATTTAGACGGCGAGTAAAAAATAATCGCCATTCATTGTTGCTACAGACGAGAAGCTGTCTTACGGTACAGTTGAGTGCAGTGGGATTTCTTTCCGAAATAAACAGGAGTTTCGGTTCTCATGCAGTTCTATTTCCACTATTTATTTCCCCTAGGGTCAGAAAGTGAGTATTCTGAAGAAATAAAAGTCTTTAAAGATCAAAATGCCCAGTGCTTCTCAAAAATCATTTTGCTTCGTAGTGCCTTTAAAAAAACCATGGCTTCAAGCTGAAATATTGGATGTATGCACACACGCACACGCACACACACACACACACACACACGCTATCACGTTGCCTTAGAGATACTATTGTGGAGTTTCTCCCACATTGGCTCCTGTATGTACATGCTCCAATAGCATTTTCCCTACCTCAGCTGATTCTTGTGATTTCACTTTTGATGGAGTGACTGGAATGTTTGGTATATGTTTATGTGTGCAGGTGTGTGTGCGTGTGTGTGTGTGCATGTATGTATGTGTATGTGAGTTTGCACATTTATGTGTATGTTTGTATTTCTGTGTGGGCATATATGTATGTATGTATGCATGTATATATACTTTTATTTGTATATGTGGAACAAAGAGTGGTGAGCATGTGAAGTGCTTGGTTGTGCTTCTTAATAAATTATTATTATTATTATTATTTTTATTTAGAAGCTTTCACACAAGTCTGCAATACAGTGCTTTACAGCAGTTAGGCAATACAAGGCTAACGCAGAAAGTGAAAAACAGAGTCTTGTGAGTCTTGTGGTTGTGTAGTGCGGTAATCGATCTGGGCTGAGCCTGCAGCTGCCGCGTGAAGCCAACTTTACCTCACACACGCACGCGGCCCGACTCCAACCCCGGGCGTGGGACCCCGGGCGAAAGCGCAGGAGGAAGAGAAAGAGGAAGGAGGAGAGCGCGTGGCGTGGCGTGGCGTGACGGGACGGGCGCGAGCACGCCCTCGCTGCGGAGGAGGAGGAGGAGGGGGGGAAAGCGTGTTTGCTCGCTGGGCCTCCCCCGGGAGGGTAAATAATACGTGCGGGGTATCGCGTTTCGCTCTCGGGAGTCGGCGTTACGGTCCAGGGCGAGCCCGGAGACGGGTTTGGGGTGTGTGGTGGGTGGGTGGGGGTGGGGGGGGGTTGTGTGGTTTGAGAGGGGTGTGTGAAAGCTCGGGGTGGGGTGGGGGGGGGGGTGCCTAGGGGACGGCCCAGCTTGACACTTCAGTAACGCAGCAGCTTGCCTCTGGCTCGAGACAAGAACGGCAAGGTGGAGGCGACAGATATAGAGAGAGAATAGTAAAAAAAAAAGAATGAGGAGGGTGATGAAGAGGAAGGCCAGGAGAAGGAAGAGAGAGATTTTGGGTGGAGGGGTTAGGGTTAGGTGTGGTGATCCATGATTTAGATTTGAAAAGTTTTCTGCAACTTTTAATGGAAATGGAATATATAATGACATGAAATATACCGTAATATATATGCAAATGTGTGGACAGTAATGGACCTATTTTACAGCAGTATATTTAAAACAGTATACTGCAACATATCAGTGGCAATAATCTGTATTTTTGTTGAACTATGTTTTATGCTCTTGACAGTATATTTTATTTCAATATATTGCACAAATTCTATTTCCATAAGGGTTTTTTACAGAACTGCTTTCTGTTGGTTTTTCCCGACAGCCGATATTATTTTGTGTAGTTACCCATTGTTTTTGTTGACACCCCCTCTTTCTCTTACTGTCATTAGCCCACAATAATCCAAAAAATCCACTGTGACACAAACAATCCAACCAGTATGTGAGAACATCAGCATTGGACTACCTGACCCACACAAGCCACTGACACTTAACAGCGTTATAACTGACTACGCTAATGCTTAATACTGACGTCCATTCACACTGCATCTGTGTTTTTTACCCACCACAGAAATGGCTGCTGATAGTAGCTTTAGCACTGCTGCTACTGCTAACACTGGCAACACTGCCTTAGCCAGTAATGCCACCCTTCAACACTGGTCCTGTCCGAACACTGGCACCCAGCACTGACCCCATCACTGACACCCAACACTGACACACAACACTGTCCTGCACGCTGACCCCAACACTGACCTTCTCTCTGGCTACGACACTGACTGACATAGCTGTGATACTAATGCTGACTGCTGTAGCTCTGATGCTATCACTGACTTGCATAGCTCTGATACAAACTCTGACTGATGCAGCTCTGATGCTAACTCTGATGTAGCTCTGATGCAGCTCTGATGCTAACTCTGACTGATGTAGCTCTTATGCTAATGCTGATTGATGTAGCTGTGGTGCTAACTCTGACCGATGTAGCTTTGATTCCATCTCTGACTGTTGTAGCTGTGATGCTAACTCTCACTGATGTAGCTGTGATGCTAACTCTGACTGATGTAGCTCTGATGCTACCTCTGACTGATGTAGCTCTGATGCTAAATCTGACTGATGTTGATATGATGCTAACTGTGACTGATGTAGCTCTGATGCTAATGCTGACTGACCCTCTCCTTTCTCCCAGAAGGTGATGTTGCCGGCAGGAGCCGCGTTCCGATGGTTCCAGTAGGACTTCGCCCCCCAAAGCTCTGTCATCAAGTGCAATGCCCCGCCCCCCTCCACTCCCCACTCACCTGGATTATCTATGGAATGGATTTTCCAGCTGAACACAAAAAAATAGCAAGACAAGTGAACAAACGGAACAAAACAAAAAAATTCAAAATGATTAAAAATAATGGATGCACCTACTTTTTCTCCTGAACCAAAAATAAACATTATGAAGTTTATGGCAACTCTCATTCCTTTTTTTATGTTCCATTTTGGTACCCTTTCGTCCTTTTTCAAAAGCGTTTCAGTCACTTTCACACGGAACTGTTCAACTGCCAAACAGAAAAAGTCTGACTGAGAGAGGACAATCAACAGATCTCTGTGTTTGGTGTATATGTCGTTCATGTGTGGAAAGATTAAAAAAAGTACTTGTGTAGAGAATGTAAATTTTACGGCTATATTTTAAAACCTAGTGACTAATGACAAGCACTATTGTAATTTAGCACCATTGTTCTTACTTACCACCTCCTGTATTTTTGATTGGTTCTTATTTTTATTTTTTTGTTTTTGTCATAAATCTATAGTTTTGCAATTGCTCAATGTTTGTTATTAAAATATAAAAAAAGAAAAAAAAAACAATTTTTGAGATGTAGCATCCCGTTTTCTGATCGAAGATTATATATTATTTTTTTTTATTTCTGGGAGAATGCTGTGGTGTCTCCACACATCGCCCCAACCTTTGTCCCACCCCAATTTGGGTGACATAATTTACTGGAGCCAATAGGAAGCTCCCAACAGCCCAAAAGCTTCCTTCTCAACTTGATGGATTTTTATTTTGTGAAACTGGTAACCTCATGTTCCCCCTGATTTTCTACGGAGGGCTGTGGTTCTGATGGGGACCGGTTCAGTCCGGAGGACGTGGTACCGTTCCCAATCCAAGCTTAAGCACTGAGAGAATTTCATTTCCCCATGATGCTACCAGACCTACATCTTTAAAAAAACAAAAAGGAAAAAAAAAAGAAACAGTGATGTTTGTATTCATTTAGAAATTTGGGCTGGTTTTGTGAATAAAAATGAATGCATGTATTTGTGTCAAAATCTACAGTTCTGAAGTCTGCGTTTATGCATGGTCTATTTTGCTTTTACAAAAAAGGTAATTATTGCTGTTTGAGGACAACAGAAACATCAACAACAACAACAACAAACAAAAAATATGCAGTATGAATATTTTTCAGTTTGTTCCCATTTTATTATATATGGCTTCACTTCACGTGAGTAAGCCAAAGTAATTGGCAATATAAAAAATTTAATGGAATATGTAATTCTATTTATTTTGGGTGCTGACAGTAATTTTATAAATTCAGTGATATTAAAAGAAATGTGAAAATGGGTAGGCTGTTTAAAACAGTATGAGAGTGATTGCCATTCAATTTCTATAAAATAAAAAGTTGCAAAAAAAATCCAATCAGAAGCACCTTTTTTGCAACTGTTTTTGGGTGTACAAAACCAAATCACACTGGTGTCAAAGGTAAGACTATGAGATGAAGATGAATTTATCCTGTTCTTATAAATGAAATGTTTGTGTGCTGTTGAAACATGGATCTGGGTTATCTCCTCTGTCTGTTCATGCTGTCTGAACCCTGGTTTTGTGTTGTGTTGGGCCCTCTAACAGAACTTAATGATTGGTTCTCACTTTTGTATTTAATTGACTGTGATACCAGTGCAATTATACCATTTACATAAGTACTCTAACTAGTATACAAGTGCACACTGTTATACAATAACTAAGGGGCTTAATTTGTTGGCCATATTGGTTTAGATGACAGTTGCATTTAAACAAATGGGCTGACCTCTGACCTTATAATATAGGAGTGTGAATTGTGGGTAGTCGCTTGAAATCATGGGCTTGCATCTGCAGGGGGCTTGGAGGAGGAGGAGGGAGGAGGACGCACTTCCCGAAAACCACAGGCGTGATCGGACAGGACGTGCTCCGTGACTGCGGCTCGTTCGGGCTCCCCCCGTACAGGCATCGCCCGCCACCTGCCCCACAGAAGCGTCAGCCAATCCAGGTGGGCCAATCAGCGGCGCGCTCAAAGTGGCGTGCTGCGGCGAAGCAGTTCTGTAATCAGTCTGTTACCATGGCGCCCGAGTCCCAGTTGTGGCAAACTTAGCAGGTGTTTATGAGTCATGCCACGAGGCTCACCTTAGATACACAGTTCCTCTCTTCGGCAGCAAACTTGCACTTACTGACGTCTGGAGTGGTGCATTGTGGGGGCCAGGTGTCTCAGGCGTCCTATGGGAAATTCATAGTTCTCAGGATACTCTGTGTGTGTGTGTGTGTGTGTGTGTGTGTGTCACCAGTTTTAATCCCCTGGGAAATGCTGATTTTTAAACGCCCTTCCAAAAGTTGTTAAGGCCTTGACCTGTTCAGGGACTTTTGTCAGGGCTAGACTGCTAGCATCGGTCATCGGAAAAAGTAGCTGTAAACCGTTGGCGCTGAAATCACCTTGACGTGAGTGGAACAGCACATATTGTCTCCGTTTTCTCACCTTATGAATTCCCTTTAAACATCAGTCGTTCCTGTGTTATTAGTACGTTAAGGTTAATTGGGAGTATGGAGTTCGCATTTTATGCAATTTAATCAAGGGGAATAATTTGAAACCTTGGAGCTGAATTTAATGTAATTTTTTAGCATCTTCCGCATCTCCTGTGACAGAGGGAACCGCCGCGTGTTTCACGGTGTGGCACAGTGTCCGCTGAGATGCTCAGCGGTCCAGGGTTACCCTTACGCTCCTCGCCTTCCTGTACGTGGCCAAGGATGCGCCGAGCTGACCGAAGCGCTAAGTGCTCACCCGCGTTCAGCGCAGCTTCCTCCGAGCGCTATCGGGCGTTGTCGGGCCGGAACCGGTCCAGTGAGTGCATCGCGTCGGAGGCAGGAACCGGCACCGCCGCCCTGCTGGTGGAAAGCGCAAAATGTTCCAAAAGGGCAGGAGAGATTATCAGCCCGTGTGCATCTGCAGCGAAATGATCAAACCTGAAGTACCGGGTGAAATTTCACAGTGAAGACTTATTTGAATTATTTGTCTCCTGCATGTTTTAAATACACATCTAATACCTTAATGTAACGGCAAGAGATGCTCTGTCACGCAGACATATGCGTGCGTATGGTTTACTATATATAAATATATTTTATGTTTCGATGAATGATAGAATCTCCCCGGCCCTTTTAGAATCCATTATCCCGACGGTGCTCGCTGTCGTATGGTGTGTGTGCGTGTTTCGACGGCGCGTTGGCGAGCGAGCGACTCGTCGATGTCAGCGGGCGTCTCTCCTTCCCCCCTGGTGACAGCGATGGGCCGGTGCCATCGCCATGGCGCTGGGAGGAAGCTGAGGCCCTGCATTATTAATGAGCACCGCGGCGTCCTCGCCTGCTCCACCAGCCAGCCAAGCCTGCCTTCACAGTGAGCGTGTGTGTGTGAGGGTGAGCGTGTGTGAGTGTAGGAGTGAGGCTGAGCGTGTGTGTGTGAGTGTGTGTGTGTGTGTGTGTGAGCGTGTGTGTGAGTGTGACTGTGTGTGTGAGTATGTGTGTGAGTGTAAGTGTGTGTGTGTGAGCGTGTGTGTGTGTGTGAGTGTGGGAGTGAGCGTGTGAGTGTGTGTGGGAGTGTGTGTGTGTGTGTGAGTGTAGGAGTGAGCGTGTGACTGTGTGTGTGAGCTTGTGTGTAAGTGTGTGTGTGTGAGTGTAAGTGTAAGTGTGTGTGTGTGAGTGTATGTTTCAGCATGTGTGTATGAGTGTGCACATGCACACGCACAAACACACACACACACGCACGCACGCATGCACTTAGACAACTTACACACAAGCGCATACACTCACAGACACACATACAAACACACACCTTAAACGCAGACACACAACTTGCACACACAAGCGCACACACTCACAGACACCTTACACACACACACACAAACACACACACACACACCTTAAACATAGACACACAACTTACACATACAAGCACATACACTCACAGACACCTTACACACACGCACACACACAGTCTCTCTCTCTCTTTCTCTCCCTCTCCCTTTCTCTACCCCGGAGGTCCTATCTTCTTTCTTTCTTCCGTTTCCAAAGGAAACCTTCTGGAATTGTCTGCTCTGAAGTTTTATGATTTCTTCCTTCCTGCAGGAGAAGTCCTCAGGAAAAAAACATGATAATACAAATACAAAATCAACCTATTTTCTAAGTACTTAAAGTTGTCAAAGTTTTCAACTGAAAATCAAAAATCAGTTACGTGAAGGCAACAAATCTTAGACTGAAAAACAATGTTATGACCAGGTGCTATATATGTATATATGTGTGTGTGTGTGTGTATGTATGCCTTATTTAAAAAAATGTTTTATTCAACATTCACATGTTAAGATACAGGTTTTAAAAGTGTAAACCCCAATTCAAATCAAAACCACAAGAGCAGCTGAGACATAGTTCCAGAGACTTCAAAAACATAAATAAATAAATAAAAACACTATGCGGTCCACATAAAAACAACCGTTAACAAACTAAATTAATGTTTCCATAACAACGGGTTATGAGCAGGTTGAGCAGATGCCTTTCATCTTTAGACTCTAACTCTGAGATTTGGCGCATTGAATCTCGGAGACTACAGTGACCGTCAGCAGACGTTATGATGATCAGTGCAAAATTTTTTCTGAAAGCGTTCAAACACCTTCTAGTTGGCGGATGACTGTTTGACCTCTACTGGCCTTAAACTTCGCAAAACAAAACTCCTCAAATAACAGTAACTACATTCCGGTGCAGCATAAGGAAAAACAAATGATAACACAATAAGCTTGTACAGGAGGACCTTTAATGTAAAAAAAAAAAAAAGCAACAGACAAAAAAGAAATAACTCTTGTACATTCTCATCTCTGTTCACTGTTTTTCGTGGTCAGGCCATGGGAGGGAATCAATGGGAATGCTGTATTGACCCCTGGAATAACTCGCTAGCTATATCCCAGCATGCCTCTGATGTCCTGAGAGTGGGCAAGCCCTAATCCTGATAAGCCTTCCACTGCCGCGCTGAAAACAAACAAACAAAAAAATCCTTGGTACGCTTTTGGAAGAGGGAGGTGGGCGGGAGACACAGAACTGTAAACACACGGTTGTTTTCGAAGAGCCCAGTTGCAGACCAAAGCAGCACGTCGGAAGCTTACGTTTTCCAGAATGATCACATATATGGGCACCAGTAGGCTCTCCTGGCTCTCGCAAGCTCTGGGTGGGATATTTCAGTTGAGGATTAGGGGTGTGTTATACGGTCCCTGTCTGGCATTAAAATGGGGGAACACAGGGTCATGATGGATATTTGTCGCCATAGTGACATTTCCCCCAGTGTAAGGTGGGGACATCCATGATGACACGGTGACTAAGGATCTCTCCTGGCTTACCTTTTTCAGTTCTCAACAGTTAACACCCAGGCACTAGTGCTATGATTCTGAAAACAAAACCTTAAGTCCATGATAATTTTTTCAAATATATGATTACGTTTCACTTGTTTTTCACGCGTATTTCAGTGGCATTTTACCCTGTTTCCAAAACAAGTCTCTTTATTAGTCACAATCTTTAGAAAGGACGTCGCTTGAGTTCACATGGAAAATTAGATTAGAAATGCAAAACATGAATTACCGTTTGAACAAACTCATCCACACTCTCACAATCACAGGACAAACAGCAGTTGCTTTAATTTTTCCATTACCAGTCAGACCTGTTTTACAGATAAAATAATTAACTGAAACTTGACAAAAAATGATCGTACCAAGTTCCTTTTGAGAGAAACTCGGAAACAGTGAAAGAAGTGCTCAGTAAATTTGTTCAAGTGCTGTCTTGTAAGTTAAAACATTATCTGTGCACTGTACTATAATTCTCACAAAATGTACGGTAGCAACTCTAAGTACCTGCTAAGCCGTAAATCTCAAGGCTTGTTGAAGCTGTTTGTTTTGCAGGCATTTACAGGCATTTTTGGCATACACTATTATTCAAAGCAACTTACAGATCTTTTGCATTTTTACATAGTATCCATTCATAAAACTGGGCATACACTGAAATCAGTGCCTTGCTCAAGGGTGAAACAACAGTATCTTAACTGAGAACAGAATCTGCAACCTTGTAAGTTACAAGCCAAGTTCCCTAACAAATATACTACGCTGCCGTCTTCTCACGCATTTTACATAATCATAGCGTGTTACAATAGATGACAATAAGCTTCACGATATACCCTATAGCCCAAACTCCTAAAAAGCCAGAAGAGATGATGGTGGCCATGACAAACTCCCTAGGTGGCATATAGGAAGAAACCCTGTGATGAAATAGACTCAACAGGGGGAGCCCATCGTTCTCTAGTTTGCGCACAGATAATGTTTGGAACTAGATACAAGCCCCATCCCACACGAGTAAGGGGCAGACCTAGATTTGTAACATAAAGGTTGCAGGTGCAGTTCCCAATTAGAACGCTGCTGTTGCACCGTTGAGCAAGGTGCTTTACCTGGATTTACTTCAGTACAGTAAATGTCCAGTTGTGTGCATAGGCTACTTTGTAAAAATGCAAAAGTCACTCTGAATATGAGCATCTGCTAAATGCCTGTAATGCAAGTACATTTTCTGCTGTGAGGCTGGGTTCAATGTGACATTGTTAAGGAAACACGGAAGGAACATCAGTGGCCACCGTGTTGTTGTAGAAATCCCTGGGAAACATGGGAGAAATATCCTTCTCTGTGCAGCCAACAGCAACCACAGTGTCATACATCATCTAGTGCACACTAAGTAGGCTATGTTCAGTACCGCAGGTCTCATCTTGATGCAAATGTCCACAATGGACTCGTCCCATCTGATCAGAGAAAACAAGACTGCAGCCCATGTTGTTGTTTTGGACAAGGCAAGCTTATACCAGGCTTTTGGGTGAATGAACTGAACTGAATCACTTCCTGAAATGATTAGTTCGCGAACGGGAACCGGTCTTTCACTGTAAACGATTCGTTCATGAACGTTCATTGCGATCGTTCGCAGACTATCAGTTCAGTGATTCGTGAACGACACAACACTAGCCCGAAAGAAAGGGAAAGAAAGTGTTTGGTTCTTTGACTATTAAATATTCTGTGGGAAAATGCTCTGCCCCCCCCCCCCCCACTTCCTCCCCCGGTCGACAACATCTAACAGCACATCGCCCCCCCCCCCCCCGGTTGACCAACACCAACCCTAGTGACGCCACTGATTCGGTGAACGAATCTTTTGAACAAATATTTTTAGTGATCTGATTCTACTGATTCAGTACACTGAAAAGAACTGCTTTGCCCATCACTAGACCCTGTGGCCTTACTCCTAGCAGATGAGAGGGGCATGTGTGGACATGCAAGGGGTGGGTGTGTTACGTACCATAGATTTTCACGCCTGAAGATATTACCCCTGCTGTTTGGCCAGGCAGGACTATTGCTTGTGATGTAGATGAAAGTCTGGCCTATTCAAGAACAGAAACAGGACACTCAATGATTTATTATTTTATTTTTTATGCGTCTGCTTTTGTTTTTTTACTTGCCTTCCCGTAGGCTACAGTATATCATTTTCCTGTGTATTTCTGTTTCATTGCATAAAAAAACAGTCTCATTCATAAAAGGGCAACTTGTGGGAGAGCACCCCCAGTTGAATATTGTGTGGCAAAATTATGTAGGATTTGGATTTGATGCATTTTCTAACAATTGAGACGTGATCTGAGGATAACTTGTGGCCAGTTGGACAGATTGGTGAGTGATAACGCTACATAGCTGTGAATCTGTGATGCTAGTTAGCTAACGTTAACAGGTGAAGCTACTTCACAGACCGTGTTTTACCTAACATTGCCATGTGTTTTTATTTCTAGTATTAAGTACTAACTAGCCAGTGGTGCTGGGGAAACTACTCTGGAAGCATAATTGTACAAACTACCAATTACTATTGCACACTAAAAGTAGTTGAACTGCAACAAAGCTAGGCTAAAGAAAAATGTAGTTTGTGTAATTACAATTACTGAAAAAATGTAGCTCAAACTATTCTGTCAAAACATTATCAAGAAATTATCATTTTCCTTGACAATGCGTGGCATCTAGCAGTTAACTGTTGGCAACTATAGTGGAGTGCTTCTCAACGACCAACTACTAGTTTAAATAGGCTACATGCAGTTAAATGACTCCCCAATGCTGCTAGTCAGTAAGCTTGCATGGTATAATCGTCATCATTGAAGTGTCTGCCCCGTCCATAACGTTAGCTACAACGGATCATGGAGTCACATAGCTGGCCATAAAACCATAACACATGCCAAACAATCCTGAAGTAATTTGTTGTATAAAAACAGAGTGCTACGGACTGGGAATAGAGAAATGCAAGATTAATTCCAAGGTTCATTTACAATTCAAGAATAGGAGGGTCTTTTGTCTACCGGGAAAAAAATGAGATTGTATTTCTTGTGTCTTATGTTTTGTTTAGATAGCGTTATGTTCACCATTTCTCTGAACTGCTTCTATTGTTGGCAACTGGCTAGACCTCTTGGATGAGTCACGGATTCTGTTAATTAGCGAGTTTGAGCAGGGAGTCCCTTACGCTACTGGCAGAGGTGTAAAAAAAAACACAGAGCGTTTGAAGGAGGCGTGGCTTAAGAAGGCCACATTTTCTCCATATTTCTGCCCCTTGAAGAACATTTTTAAATTTGCATCCTCTCCGTGACTCCATCGCTGTAAATCAGTAAAAATATGTAAATATAACCTCAAAGTTGCATGTGAAATTTGTGTAAAAACAAGTGAGATGGGTGTATACTTTTGCAAAGAGAGAGAGAGAGAGAGTGTTGGATAGATTGTTGCTGATAGGGCTTCATTTTTGATCATAGTGTCGACAGTACCAGCTTTTGTGTGTGTAAAAATGAGTTTTCTGAAAACTGCAATAAAGCTGAAATGTTTGCACAGTAGTTGTCCTGCTGCTACCCATAACAGTGTAATTACACAGCATTTGGCTGGCCTGCAGCGGTAACAAAAGTCCAGTTTTTGGCATTATTGTGAAATTATTATTGCTGTGTAAATGACAAAAGTATTAAATAAACAGAAAGTAAGAGATCATATGGAGGTAATATCAATGACTGCAGTTCAGGAGTGTATGAGAGAGTCCCTGTTAACTTGTTTTTTGTTTTTTTTTCAGTACTGATTTTTGGGAGTGATTTTTGGGAGTCAAGTGGGATTTGCTCATACAACCCCCTTGTTTGATAATCTCTGCTCGCTGGTCGAAACTGTATTAACCAACGGTCTTATTTTGCTGCCATTTCCTCTGCTTCACTTTTCTGTATCCCTTCTACGTGGCTGCAATCTGTTTCATTCTGGCAAAAATTAATTTGGATTAATTTGGGCATTGATTTGGCTGGGCCAATTAATTTAGATTTGACTACGCAGTTAGTTAAATGCTGATCTGGATTGGACATCACTTAACAAGTAGGCTACCTGATGCAAGTTTTTGTTTCAGATGCGGACTGTGTGTTGAATGTGTGTTTGCTCTGAAACAAGAATACGCCTACATGTGAAGGTTTCTGTGGGGGGGGAGTTTAAATGTGTTTTTTGCTCGAAGAAGCATTGAACAAGTAAATGATCGGCCTTAATTGGGACAGCTGTAGCAGATATTATTTTATTTTTTTCAAGGAGGTAATGTTAACAAAAACGTGTTAAGTCACTTACCTCACAATGAATACAGTATTTCTTTCACAAAGAAAATGTAACTTATAAAATGCAGAGCCTATTAAGAGCTGTGGAGGGAATAAATATGGTAAATGGTAAATGGACTGCATTTATATAGCGCTTTTATCCAAAGCGCTTTACAACTGATGCCTCGCATTCACCAGAGCAATTAGGGGTTAGGTGTCTTGCTCAGGGACACTTCGACATGCCCAGGGCGGGGGATCGAACCGGCAACCCTTCGACTGCCAGACAACCGCTCTTACCTCCTGAGCTATGTCGCCCCAAATATCAACATTCAATTAACCGCTCAATCGAGCTAAATTATTTTGGGCTCTTCTGGGAGGAAATCTTCCATGTTAAGCAAGGATCCACAGGTCAAAGGTTAGCGTAGCATAGCATGTTGTTCCCCCGCCCTGCGATGAATGCACACGGCACGGCCGCCAAACGGCCGTTTAGAAGTTGTGTAAAACTACACGCTGGAAGAGTCCGGCTACGGCAGGTAGCATCAGCCAGCGCACTGCAAGGACAGAGCGTTCACAGAAAATCAGCTTAATTACCGGCTACTGCTCTCTTCTCTCGCTCTCTCTCTCTCACACACACATACACACACGCATGCACACACATACACACACACACACACACACACGCATGCACATACGTACACACACACACACACACACACACACACACACACACGCATGCAAACACACAACACACACACACACACACACACACACACACACACACACGCATGCACATACGTACACACACACACACACACACACACACAAATGTGCCTGCGCATGATCGCATGTGCATGCTCCTGCACGCACACACACACACGCACGGATATCCACGCAATGCACAAATGCGCACACAGGCGGGCAGAGACAGATTAAACGCGAATCGATGCGGGGGGGGGGGGAGAAGGGGGGGGGGACGGTGTGTGGAGAGAAAGGGAGGAGAGGAGATTGGAGAAGGAGAGGAGAGAGGAGATCGGAGGAAGGGGAGGGGGGTGGAGAGGAGGAGTTTTCACCCTGGGCTCTGACTCTGGCGCGGGAGTCCGGTTCTCGGGGGAGCGTTATTACCACGGCGATGGCTGATAAGGCTCTCCTTCCTCCGCGCCGCGTCCCGGGGGGACGGACGCAGCCGCGCAGCCATGGAAACGGCGAGGCAAGGTGTTCCGCTATAATTGGGCCAGTGCTTTTACCAGCACAGCCAAGCGGCCAGGTATGCCAGCGTCTTTAAATGAGAAATTATGGTGCAGAGGGAGAGAGAAAGGGAGGGAGAGAAAGAGAGAGAGAGAGAGAGAGAGAGATAGGGAGGGAGAGAGGGAGAGAGAGGGAAGGAGGGAGAGAGAGAGAGAGAGAGAGAGAGAGAGAGGGAGGGAGAGACGCGGTCGACTCTCACCTGTGCTGTTCTCAGCGCACCAGCTTTTTTTCCTTCTCTCCGTCAGGCAGCTGTTTCGCTCGCCCCTGCAGAGACCCAGGGGGATGAATAAATGAATTTGTGTGCTTGAGAGACGCGGGAACGGGACTCTGCAGGAACAGGACTCTGCAGGAACAGGACTCTGCAGGAACAGGACTCTGCGGCTGAATGAAAAGTTTGGTGGGAAAAGAGGGACGGCCGGCCGGCAGGCCGCTTTTGTTACCGGAGCGTCTCCGCCCCGAGCAGAAGGGGGGGAGGCCCGTTTAAGAGAACGACTTGAAAGCTCATGCAGCCAATGAGTCTCACCCTCACAAACCGCTCTGCAAATACACGCACGCGCACACACAACACACACATACACATACACACACACACACACACACACACATGCATACACACACACACACACACAACACACACATACACATACACACACACACACACACACATGCATACACACACAGACACAGTCATATGCATATGCACACGTGCACACACACACACACACATGCATACACACACAGACACAGTCATACGCATATGCGCACACACAGACACACACACACGTGTACACACACATGCACACACACACAGTCATACACATGCACACATGCACGCGCATACACACACATACATACACACACACACAGTCATGCACATACACACATTCACAATCAGTCATACACATATGCACACACACACACACACACACTCGTATGCATACACATACTTCCCAATCCCTATTAGGACATGTGACCTCACAGAGGACAGGACAGGAGACAGACGCATGTTTTTGGATTTTGGGGTGCTAGTGAAGGGCGGGGCACAGTGCAGGCGGTGGAGTTTGATTTTTGCCGGTACAGGGGCCCTGGGTACGAGGAGGCTTAGCGCTGCTACGCTGGCAGCCCTGCTGCAGATAAAAGCCTACGCTCCTGCGTCATGGTTGTGACTCCGCCTCCAGGGGAGCGTCACACGCCTTTGTCACGTGACGAGGCCTCGTGGGGACGCCTCGGGAAAGACGGACGTGTCTCTGCGTGTGTAACGGGCGGCCGCCGGGCGTTCGTGACATAAAAATGGCAGCGGGGTGTTGTGGACGGGAGAGGCGTCTAGGGACCTGCGATCGGTCGCTTGGACGTGACTGGAAGGTTTCTCTTTCAGTGTGGCCGTTAATGAGGGAGCTGATGGAGTCTCTCCTCGCGTGGCTAGCGATGGGCAGTCTGTTTGGTGCGAGAGGATTGGTGTCTCTCCCGCCATTACCAGGAATGTGTGTCTGAAAGGACTATCAATTAGCCTCGGTCAGATTGCCATCTGAACTCTGGATCTCAGTATTCTAGAGGGTACTCCTGATCAGGCCTATGATGTCACACACAAGCGATCACATGGTGCAGTGCCTCTCGCCCTTTCAGTAAATTCTTTGCTTTGGTTCAGGCTGGCCGTAGAAATGATGTCATTGCACATCCTTTTTGTGTGTGCATGTCTGTGTGTGTGTGTGTTCATGTGTTAGTGATAGTGTGTTTGTGTGCATGTCTATGTGTGTGTGTGTGTGTGTGTTAGTGGTAGTGTGTGTCTTATAGTGTGTGTGTGTGTGTGTTAGTGATAGTATATTTGTGTGTGTGTGTGTGTGTTTGTGATGGTTTGTCTTATAGTGTGTGTGTGCATTACTGATAGTGTGTTACTGTGTGTGTGTTTGTTAGTGATAGTGTGTGTCTTACAGTGTGTGTGTGTGTGTTAATGATAGTGTGTTACTGTGTGTGTGTTTGTTAGTGATAGTGTGTGTGTGCATGTGTTTTAGTGATAGTGTGTGTGTGTGTGTGTGTGTGTGTGTGTGTGCGATACTGAGCTTGAGAGAAAGCGTTCCCCACCTCTCTATCTCCGCAGCGCCGCGGAAAGTCAGAAATTAATTGCGTCTCAGGGAAGCCGTTTCTTGCGCTGGGGCCAAGTTTGGGTCTTGCTGTGAGGGAACCATTTAAAATTCTGCTTCCCATGTGGTTCCTGGTTTCGGCTTAATCACCCCTCCCCCCATCCCTTTCTCCCCCTCTTTCCGCACTCTCATTTCCACGGGGCCCGTGGAGACTCCCGGCCCACAGAGATCCCAGCAGCCCCTGCTCCTCGTGACCACACCCCCCCTTCCCCTCTCCCCCTCCTCCCCTCCTCCTCCTCCTCCTCCACCCCCCCACCCCTCCCCTCCCCCCGTGTCAATCTGACTCACTGCTGCATCGGCTTCACCACGCCTTACCTACCAATTATCAGCTGAGCATCGGCAGCTGAGCGCCATATAAGGGCGTGAGGCACCTGTTATCGCCGCACGCGGAACGCCAAAGACCGACGAGAACAGGAAACGGCCACGTGACCCGCCGGCCCGCCCAAAACTCGCTTCCCTTCCAAACGCGTTTTGCCGTACGGTCATTCATTCCTGCGAGCAGACCCTTGCATGCAGACGTGCGTGTAGATGATCTCAAACACACACACACACACACACACACACACACACATACCCTCGCACATGTGCAGAAATACACAAAAAAATTATGTACATTTTTTGAGAAATATAATATTCGTACGCATGTTTTCTAACACGCAACTTCTCACGCACACGCACACACGTTCTCTGTCTCTCACGTTCCGTTACACACGTGCGCACACGGACACACACTGCCGCTGTCTCTCATTCACAACGTCAGAACGGAGATTGGCAGCTCTGCGTTCTGGTGTTGGACACACACACACACAAACATGCACACGCGCGTGCATACGCACAAACGCACACGCACACGCAGGCTGGTACAGGATTCCGTGACCATCTGGCACACGCGTGGCGTGCCAAGTCAGAGCTCTGCCTAAACCTGCTCCAGCAGAGGTCGAGCTCTGTGTACAGGAAGAGCAGATTCCCATCGTCCATAGGGCCGCATGAAGAGAGAGAGAGAGAGAGAGAGAGAGAGAGAGAGACGGGAGGGAGAGAGAGAGAGACGGGAGGGATAGAGACAGATAGAGAGGGAGATAAAGAGAGACGGGAGGAGAGAGACTGAGAGAGAAGGAGATAGAGAGAGAGACAGACAGGGGGAGAGAGAGACAGACAGACAGGGGGGAGGGGGAGACAGAGAGACAGAGATGGGGAGAGGGACAGAGAGACAGAGAGGGGGAGACAGACAGACAGACAGAGGGAGGGAGAGAGACAGAGAGACAGACCAACTGTAAGGGGGTGAAAGACAGAGTGAGCTAGTAATGGTACCATCGCAGCTCTGGTTTCTGAATGGATGTAGAAAGAGCCACAGGCCACAGCTCATTATATGTATTTTAAATATTCATATCTGTTATCTTAAGTGTTTGAGTACAGGTCATGACCTCTACCAGCACACCTCCAGTGGCTTCCACATCTCCACCAGTGCTACCAGCAGTGACCTTTAACCTCCAGCAGTAAACCTGCAGTGATCTACATCCTCCACCAAAATGGCCGGACGTCCACTCTCCGACATGAATCTTGCAGATCTTCTGCCAGCACACCTGCTGTCCTTCCTTCCTCCTCCTCCTCCTCCTCCTCCTCCTCCTCCTCCTGTATCACGTAGGAGGAGCCGGGCGTGTTTTTTTTTGTTTCTCTCTCTCTCTCCTCTCTAACCCGCGGGGCTCGGCGGTCGGCCGCGGCGTTCCTCTCTCCCTCAGCCTCCCCGCTGGTCAATAGCGCCAGGGCTGGCGGATCGATGCGGGGTCAATACCTTTCAGACCGGGCCCCCGCCGGCTCTGATTTAGCGGCCCTCCTCGCGGGGGCCTTGACGTCCCGGCGCTCTCTCACGCACGTCTCCCTCTCCTCCCTGAAACCGAGAGCGCGGCCGTAAATCTGAGACCGCGGCCCCCCCCCCCCCCCCCCCCAGCTCCCCAACCCCCCAACCCCCCAGCCCCCCATCCCGAAGGCTCCGGGGCCTCCGCCATTATTGGGAAACCGGCCCGATTGACTGGCGGATGCGCGGTCGGGGGACGCCGCCAGCCGCTCGCTCGCTCCCCGCTGAACCCCCCTCTCTTCCTGTCTGTCTCTGAAGCTCCCCGTGCTTTATTTATATAGATAACACGCACAGACTCTGAAGAGCAACTGCCGTTTCTCCCTTAACGGAAGTGCACCCTGGGAAATCTGATTGGCTGGAGCGCGCCCCAGGACGGCGGCCTGTGAAAGGGCAGTTGCGTGGGATGTCCAAAACAACCACCCCCGGAATGTCCAAATATATATATTTCCCTCTGCTTTATTCTCTCGGTCACTCACGTCGTGTTGAACCATGAATTATGAACAGAAGAGCGTCTTCAGATATGTCTTCAACTCCCGCCAATGTCTGAATATGAAATGAGCACGGGGCGAATGTAAAATCATTTCTCAGAAGGCTGTGCTGTGGTCTAGTTTTTTTATTTTTAAAAAATAAATTTACAGTAGATAAACTGCAACCTGATCACCGTTCTCTCAGAAGGCACATCAAAGAAGGGAAGGTGAAAACCTGACGCCGAAGCTCTTTTCCTGTTTACTCCGCAGTCGCCGACTCGAGGTCCCCTCCTAATTGTCTGTGGAAAACGGCCTTCCTTAGAGACAAGCGGCATTATAGTAATTGTCATTAAAATGGCCGAATTAAGTGCGTGACGGACGCCATTAGGGCGAGCGCGGTTTCCGCCAGGCTTGGCGACCTTGCTGTCTGAGGGAGGTCATGCCTTCTCATTAGAGCGCGGTGGAAGGCAGCCCAGTGTCTCCTCTGTGCCAATCAATAAGGAACGTTCCCTCCCGTCGACGAATCCGAGCGCTGGCTGTGTGCCTGCCCCGCCCCCCCATGACTCAAACTAACACACTTCTCCGAGGCAGGTACACAACCGCACACTGTGCTGTGTGCACCAGCGCACGCTCATATTAGCTCAAACATTTACGAGTGTGCACACACACTCACACACAGTCTTACACACACACACACAAACACACACTCACTTTTGCTCACATGCTCACACACACACACTCTTCCTCACACACACTCACACACAGTCTTGCACACGCTCACACACACACACTATCTTGCTCACACACGCACACTCACACACACACATGCTCACTCACACACACACACACACACACATACTCGCTCACACACACTCACACGCGCACACACACACACACCCACACACACACACACTCGGCAGTGCGGGCGGGGCGGGGTCTGTGGGAGGTATGTGCGCAGGGCTCAGGGGCAGTGAGACTCTGAGTCAGGCGTCCACAGAGACCTGGGGGAGGGGCAGCCGGAGGGAGGCTCCGCCACATTTCTGCACTCTTTTCACTCCGCTGGTTCAGTCACCAACCAGGCCTATTAAATCAAGGGCCCCTTCCCAACAAAAGCTGCCAATTACACCCGGCTGTGCCTCCTCTCTTCATCCCTCCCTCTCTCTCTTTCTCTCCCTCTCTCTCTCTCTTTCTTTCCCCCTCTGTCTCCCTCGCTCTCTCTCTCCTGACTTTTTCTTCCTCTTTCTCTATCCATCAGGATAAATCTGATCCAGTGTCTGTAAGTTTCTAATACCTTTTCCTCTGACAGAAAAAAACTAAATCCTTCATTTAAAATATTTTTATTCTGCCAACGTTAGGCCTCGCCCCCCCCCACCCCAACACTACTTGGGCTACTCACCCTGTCCTATTCTGTCCTTAATACTCACCCTGTTCTACTCTGTCCTTAATACTCACCCTGTTCTACTCTGTCCTTAATACTCACCCTGTTCTACTCTGTCCTTAATCTACACACCCTGTCTTACTCTTCTTGTCCCACCACCCCACCCCCCAACACCCCACAAACTCTTCTGCAGCTGTGGCTCCAGTCTCACAGCTGGGCCTGAAATTACAGCACGGGTGAACGTGCCGGACGCAGGGTTCAGTTAATCAGGCCCCAGTGTTTATGTACAAAAATGACATAACTGTAAAGTGATGGCGAAGGAACTAGGCTTGTCACCAGGAGGCTGTAGGTTCAATTCCCACATAGGGCAATTGCTGTTATACCCAAAAGCAGCGTCCTGAATCTGTAGTACGAATGGGTTGTGTATAAGAAAATATAGCGATCGGTTCTTTCTGAGTGCTAATCGCACGCCTGAGCCGTGGACTTATTGTAAGGTTCAGTACTCACCTTGGACGGCTTTCTGCATTCCGAGACTGAACACAAAGAGGTGAGACGGCACTCAGGGGCATTCCAGAGAGAATTCTCTAGAACATTTTGCTGACCGGAAACAAGCCATTCAAGCCACTCTTGGTTCAATTGCCTGTATTTTCCCCATTGTTGCGAGAACTTCAGATTGAGTTAACAACTGTAACGTATGCAGGGGAGGAACAAAAAGGGATTGAGTTTACATCACTTTGCTCCGGCAGCTCGGAGTTCCAGAGGTAGTTATTTCAGCGCGAGGTGAAAAATGTTCTCTCTGTGATGTTCCTCTAAACGAATGGGTTTCCACCCTGGTCCAGGGGAAACCGTGTGCCAGGAAGTGATTTTGTGTATCCTGTACAGCAGTGAACTGTGATTGGCTGTTTCATGCATGGGAGAGCATTATGGGTAATGATAAATGGCTGATCAGTTGGTCAGAGTTGGCAATAAAAGAGCAATGCTTGTGAAAGACCACAGAGGCATTGTGGGAGGGGCACTGGAATTTAATGCATGAGTAGTTTGAACGTGTTCTTCTGTATCGGTTGTAACTTCTTTGGTTGATTTCCTTTCTGATTGGGGTCGAGTTGGTGGTCATGAGCAAGGCATGGTGGCACAGGAAGCAACTCTACATGGATTTTTGGATCAGATATGCAGAACAGATCTTTAATTCATATGAATTTGTTTGCCCCGCCCCCCCCAAAAAAAACAAAAACAAAAAAAAAACACCAGCCCGTACTCCAAACTATTCAAACAATAAAATAATACTTTCTTTTTTACAGACTAAACAACACACTCAACACTCATTTTCCTTGTTTTCACGCGATTAAGAGGACATACTAATCAGGACAACTCGAGCACATTCAGAACGTTGCCACCTGACATCTGAGCTCCCCTGAACAGGTGACTTGTGCGGTCACACGGTGCCCAGCAGATGGCCCTGATCCGTGTGACGCCCCGCCTTAAATCCGGGTGGATCGGCAGCGGTCAGGACCAGGTGTGGAGATCGTCGGGGAGATACGCGGCTGTCTGGATCCGTTAAGTTGTGACGTCCGCTGGCTGTATGTGCTCAGATTCAAATTTACAGCTCCCGAGATCGCATGTGAATGCGGGTGGCAGTGCAGTGCGAAGGGTTCGGGACCTGGGCTTGCAACTTCGTGGTTTTAGGTTTGCGTTTCTCTACAGGATGCTGTTTAGTTGTACCCTTGAGCAAGCTCCTTGATCTGATCTGCTCCGGCAAATGTTCGGCTATATAAATTTTATGTAAAAAAAAAAAAGAATGTTTGCCGCGTTGGTCTGCTCTGGGTGAGAGCATCTGGTGAATGCGTTAAACGTAAATGTCAGATGCAACAGATGTTTGAGTGCGTCGGATTTCAGTTAGTGCGTGGTCTGTGGAAACAGTCGGA
>NC_057935.1:7656275-7661275 GCF_018555375.3 Anguilla rostrata | reverse complement strand
TCACAAAGAGAATGGCAAAATCATAAACGGGATCCCATCTTTAGGTGAAAAAAAAAAGCAGTTGGGAGAGGACTGTCCGTGAGGGCCTGATCTGGTCCAGCCTGCCCCAGGGCTCAGCACCCTGTCCTGGGACAGGCCTGGGTTGGGTCTAGCCTGCACCCTGAGGGACGGAGTGGGGGGGGGGGGGTGTCTGGCGCACGCGAGGCGATGGGGGGGATTGGGAGCAGTCGGTCCAGCACAGCCTCGTCACCCACTGCCGGCAGCCAATCGGATTTGAATTTCAATGAGTGTCCCTGTGCCAGAGGCCCCAATGCGTCCGGTGTACACCCCCTCTCCTCTCCTCTCTCATTATCACTCTTCCCCCCCCCCTTCCCCAATCTCTCTCTCTCCCTCTCTCTCTCTCTCTCTCTCTCTGTCTCCTGGATCATCTCAGGTTCCATCAACCCTCCTCCTCCCCTTCTCATTAAATCTCTCCTTTTCTCCTTCTTTCCACCTCTCATTATCTCCCTCTCTCATTCTCCTGTTCTGCTTCTTAATGTGTACCGACTAACAGGCTGGACTTTTTATATGAACGCACATGAATGCGTGTGTGTTTGTGCACTTTCCTGTTTGCCAGTGTACCCATACGTGTGTGTACATGCGCGCCTACGCTCGGGTGCACCTGTGCACAGGGACACAGACACCCACACGTGCACACCTGCATGTGGGTACACACACGCACGCATGCACACACACACACACAGTAGGATAAAACAGAACATTTCCTCCCAAAACCCAGCACTCAAACACCAGAACGGAGTGACTCTCATAAACAGCCAATAAATGCAGTCCTCGCATTAGTCATGTGACCTATGACTGCTCTCAGGAAGGGGCCTGTACTCTGCGGCTTTGCTCAGCTTCACAGGCGACAGGAAGCAAGCCCCCCACCACCACCGCCCCCTATCCCCCCCCCCCCCCCACCTCCACCTCCACCCAATCCGGTCCCATCTGCCGTCAGCCTGCCAGATCTCCGTCGAAAAAAAAAAAAAAAAAACAGCTCAATGGGATGCAATCTGAAAGCAATAAATTGACTTCTCATTTAATTTTCCCGTAATTGTCACAGTGTAATGAACGAACGTGTGGGAAGCTAAGACCCCAAGCGAGCTTACCTGCAGTGCTGCTGCACGACTCGTTAAGGCTGCCCCATCTTCTCTCCTTCCCCCCCACCCCCCCCCTCCTTTTTCCCTGTACCCTGACCCCCCCTCCCCCTCTCCTTTCTGTGGCGTCCAGTGCCTGCCCCCCCCCCCCCACAGCTCGCTTCACGCCCCCCGGCCCCCGCGTGCCATGCTCCAGTTAATTTTACGAGAGCGCGGCGCGGCTCGCCGTGTGTAAGGAGAGAGAAAACGGCGAGAGAGAGGAGAGAGAGAGCGTGAAAGAGGGAGAGGAGAGGAGGAGAGGAGAGTTGGCGGGCTGGGGGTGGGGTGGGGACGGGGGGTGGGGGGAGAGACGGTGGGGGGGGGAAATGGGTGGGCGGGCGAGCGTCCGTGCCGCAGTGCTTTTGTTTGTTAATATTTAATGTGTTTTCACCTGACAGGGTTTTAAAGGCCTCTGCTTCACGAGTGGCTGCCTGCAAGGCCAACCCCCCCCTCCCCACGCGCCCCCCCCACCCCCAGCTCCCAGCTGGTCCGCGCGTCCGCCGCCCAGGTGCGTTCGAGAGAAGACGGAGATCTTTTGAGATTATGTGCTGACGGGTGAAAGGGTGGTGGGGGGCAGGAGCCTGGGGGAGGAGGAGGGGAGGGGAGGGTAGGCGAGGGGAGGGGAGGGGAGGGGAGGGTGGGGTGGGGGCAGGGCTGACCCTCTGCACGTGAAACCTCCACTGTCTGCGACTGCAAACGTGACCTGGCCTCCCTCACCTTTCACACAAAACCAGCCTGAAAATGGTGGGCTGCAGAGCATGTAGCAGCAATTTCAGCGGGGTGGGGGGGGGTCGGCGGTGGCCGGGAGCGGTGGATGATGTCACGGACGGTCTCCTGACTCAGTGATCCAACCCTTTGAGCAGATGCGACGGACCACCCTGGGGCATTGTGGGCCGTTCCCCGGCTTCACCATGGGCACCGTGGAAAAAAAAGATTTGGACAACTGACCAAACGAACAAAGGTTACTGGAACCTCCATAAGGCTCATCTCCCAGAATTCATGGAATTCATGGACAAGATCGTAGGCCATCACAGCGACTATCTGTCTGTCTGTCTGTCTGTCTGTCTGCCTGCCTGCTTGTCTGTCTGTCAATATCTGTCTGTCTGTCTATATCTTTCTACCTATCTGTCTGTCTGTCTGTCTGCCTGCCTGCCTGTCTGTCTGTCAATATCTGCCTGTCTGTTTATGTCTTTCTACCTAACTTTCTGTTTGTCTGTCTGTCTGTTAATACCTATCCGTCTGTCTATATTTGTCTACCTGTCTATCTGTCTGTCTGTCTGACTGTCTATCTATCATTATTATTGTTGTTGTTTTTTATCATTTCCTTTGAACTGTACTTTTTCTATTTATACCCAATGTAAGTTACATATAAATAGAACGGTCTATCCAAAGGGCGCCAGAAGAGGGGAAGTCAGAGAGTTAAGACGAAGGAAGGAGACTGTTCAGGCTGTGACCCATCATCAAAAGATTAAAATAATGAAGACCTGGACTGGACTGACTGCCGCTCGAGCTGGTCAGGAACACCACACACACACACAATAACACACAACACACACTACACAGACACACACACGCGCACGACAACACACACACACACCACACACACACACACACACACACACACACACACACACCACACACACACCGCACACACGCACCGCGCACACACACACACACACACACACACACAACACATCACACGCATGACACACACACACACACACACCTGCACACACACACACACACACACACACACCACACACACACACCACACACACACACACTCACACACACACACACACACACACACACACCACACACACACACACACACACACACACACACACACACACACACACACACACACACACACACACACTCACACACACACTCACACACACACTCACACACACACACACTCACACACACACTCACACACACACACACACACACACACACACACACAGGCGCCATGCTGCGCGTAGCCCCCACGCCGGACTGGCCATCGCTCCGGCCCCTCGAGTGTGTAGGCCAGCGCCGCAGATGCCTTCTCGGTCTCCATAGAAACGGTCTCTATGGACACGGGCTCGCGGTGCAGCCCTCGCGCAAGAAGACGGCGGGCAGAGTTCATTCCGGAATTCTCCTTTCTGAAAAGAGCCCCTGGAAAGATCTCTCTCTCTCTCTCTCTCTCCTCTCTCTCTCTCTCTCCCTCTCTCTCTCTCCCGTGCTGATTAGCAACGCGCGGCGCCGGCGTCGTCGGGGCGGAGGGGGGTGCGGGGGGGGGGGGGGCGTGACGCACGGGGACCGCCTCCCCCGCCAGGGACCCTGTGAGTCACCGTGGCGACGGAGACGGGAAGCGCTGGCGCGTCCGGAGGGCCCCCGCGGCGCGGCGCCGGGGACGAGCTTATCGACGCCTGTCGCGGCCGATACGCGGGGGCGATTGATCGCAGTGGGGGGGGGGGGGGGACCGGGGACAGCCAGCCTGCGGGCTGTGAGGACAGGGACCCAGGGGAGGGGGCGAGAGAGGGAGGGAGGGAGGGAGGGAGGGAGGGGACAGGGGGGTCACTGGGCACCTCAACCTGCTCCACACACAAGAGCTCCCAGACTGAGCCCTTATATTTTTAAAAGATCCTTTTTCTTAATACAGTGCCCGTTTCTCTGTCCACTTTAGATAAGCGCAGGTGTGACTCTGAGGAGCACGGGGGGCAGGGGGAGTGGGGGGGTAGGAGTGGGGGCAGATTTGTGGGTAGCAGGTGTATATATTGGGCGTAGTGTTTGCAGCCAGAGGATTCTTCATCATGCTTGATGCCGTGGTTTAGGGCTCAGGGTGGTGACGTGTATGCAGACTGCGGCTGGGAAGGGAAAGGTGGAGGTAAATGCAATAACTGCCACCTATCCGAGAGGTAAGTTCTGGGGGGATTGGGACAAATCTGTGGGTGGCAGACACACACATACCCACACACTCACACGAGTACACACACTCACACAACCACACACACACACACCCACACACTCACACACACACAAACACACACACAGACTGAGGACGGTGGCACTGGCCATGCCAATATTGCGTCTGTTGCTCCGGCCATGACAGTCTCCCTCTCTCACCATGGCAACACTAACCACCCCCCCACCCCTCCCACTCCACCCGCAGCCCTGCAGTCACAACAGTCGTTGTCACCATGGTAACACTTTTCTCTGCGCAGGCCCTGCAGCTGTGACATCCGCCTGCGCACGCTTACACACACACACACACACACACGCGCACACAATCACCTCACTTAGCACTGACACACACTTTCTCAGACACTGCAAAAAACTGACAAACACCACGTAGTACAAAAAACATCCTTGTCGAACAGAACAAATAACACTATGACATACACTTTTCCACAGCAGATACCACGAACAGACATCCTCTTACCAGCCACATAGCACTGACATGCATCTCAGCACTGACACTCGCCTGAACACTGACATACACCTTATTTCACCTAATTTTCTGGTTCTTTGCAGGTTCGTTTTTCCTATTTCCTGTTTTCCTGTAAAGAAGCTTTGAAAAAATAAATTTAAGTGGGAGAACGGTAAGTAAACACTCAAGTGTTCCTCCTAACCTGTCTTTTTTTTCCAGAAATTTTTGATCGCAAAGATTTATGTCTTACATGGACCATACCTGACTGAAACCAGAATTCTAAAATTATTTAACTATCATATGATTTGGCCATGACTTTTTTTTAGCGACTTACCAAGGTCAAACCGCAGTGATCTTAAAATCTTAAAATCGCCCTCGGAAATCGCAACACAGCAACAGAGAATGGCATA
>NC_057935.1:7636275-7653775 GCF_018555375.3 Anguilla rostrata | reverse complement strand
CCATCATACACTGTGACCAATCTCAGCTCATATATACAACACACACCGTCCGTCATACACTGTGACCAATTACAGCTCATATATACCACACAAACTGTCCGTCATACACTGTGACCAATTACAGCTCATATATACCACACACAGACTCTGCATCATACACTGTGACCAATTACAGCTCATATAGACCACACACAGATTATGCATCATACACTGTGACCAAGTACAGCTCATATAGACCACACACAGATTCTGCATCATACACGGAAGATACAGAACAATGTAATGAAAGGCATAGCAAGGTGTAGCAAAATGATTAGTCAACTGAGTTTGCGACTGCAACGTTGCCAGTTCAGTTCTCAGGTGGGGCACAGCACTTAATCTGGAGTGCTTCAGTAAATATCAAGCTGTATAAATGGATTATATGTTAAAGAATATTAGCTGCATAGGTTGCTCTGGATGAGAGTGTCTGCTAAATGCATTAAACATAAATGTTCAATGCAACACATGTTTGAATGTATCATATTTCAATTTATATGGTCTGGTCTGGAGAAACAGTCAGAAATGACAAAAGGGAACAAGAGATCAGTATTTCCTCAAACCACAGCCTTTCTTTTATGGGGTGACAATGAAGTACATTTACTTTAACAATGATTTACAATCATTACCCCAGATTTAAGCTACGTATCTCTTTTTTCCCAATATTTAACCCCCAGTATTTATGTATGTGGTTTATGAAGCCACTAAATTAGTAAACTGCGTAAATTATTGCTGAATTGTGTGTCTGCTACACACTTTAAATTTAAAACTGTTGGACGGACGATATCCAAGCAATGTGCTGTGATTAGTGGAGTTCCACAAGGACCAGTTTCAGGACCTCTTAAGAGAATTTTACTTAGGTAGATTAATGATAAGAATGTTAGGACATGTTTTGGAATTAGGCAATGTTATGATACTGTATTAGTACTGAATCATGTAATGTACCATATACAGCACTACACATACCATGCATCTGCAATACATCTTCCAAACAGCACTGTAAAGGAAACTTGTGTTTTGCCACATCAGGATTTTGCACTACACATACATCATTCACAATGCTACCTACTAAATCCACACCATATTTAGAACTACACAGCAACACGCTGCAACAAAAGCAAAATACCAAAGAACAAGGATGAGAGAAGATGAGAATGTGAGAGAAACAGAGTAAATAAAATTCTTCTTTTTAGTAGTAGTAGTAGTAGTTGTAGTAGTTGTAGTAGTATGTATTTAATGAATGATTTATTGTTTATTTCTGAAATAATAATTTCATGTATGATTTAATTGATGTTAATGATTCTGAGCATATGAAAATGATAGCTTTGGCAATACTGTACCTATGTGTAATCATTTAGAATTTTGTCAGCATTTTGATCGTCATCAGTTAAATTTTAATTTTAGAGACAGATAAATACACCATCACCCACCAATGGAATTTCAAATTCAACTATTTTCAGGAAAGGGTTATAAAATATAGGAAAATCAAAAAATGAGAAAAGGGGCTGCAGTCTCTACACGTACACACACACAATCACACACACACTCACATGCACACACACACATACACACACACACTCACATGCACACACACACATACACACACGCACACACACACGTGTACACACACGCACACACACACACATACACACACATACGCGCACGTACACACACATATACACACACACGCACACACACACATACACACACATATACACACACGCACATGCACACACACACAGACACACGCACACACACACATGCACATGCGCATACACACACATGCACATACACACACACACACACATACACACACACACGCACACATACACACACACGCACACACACACGCACACACACACACGCACACGCACACGCACACACGCACATGCACACACACACAGACACACACACACACACTGGATGGACGTGGCCCTGATTAATTGAGTGCGACACGGGGAATTGGGTCTGCCGGCTACCTGGCAATTTCCACCTGCCCTCCCCCGCGGCGGTGCAGAGCAGGAGGGGGTCGGCAGGTGGGTCGCCCCCCCGCCCGCCCGCGCGCGGTTGATATTCCGGCCGCGTCCGCTCGCTGGCCGCCGCCCGCCCGCCCCGCCCGCCCGCCCGCCCGCCTGGGGACTCGCCGCGGAGATGGCGGGATTCTGTCAGATCCGCCAGACGTGCGTTTACCCCGCTCACCCTCCGGGCTCAGCGCCGCCCCGGCCGGGGAGACGTTTCACCGAGGAGAGACTTTGCAGGTCTGAAAAACACCAGTTTAAAAATCTATCTCTCTCTCTCTCTCTCTCTATCCCCCCTCTCCTCTTCTCTCTATATCCCTCTCCCTGTCTCTCTCTTTTTCTCCTCCCTCCTTCTGTCTCCCTCCCCTTCTTTTTCGTCCCACTGCACGTTCACTTTATTGGTCCAGGTCGCCTCACTTTTTTTGGACGGGGAGGGAGGGAGAGATGGAGAAAGAGCACAAAAAAAAGAAGGAACGGAGAAAGATGGATAGATAGGCTGAGGGCGAGGCAGATAGAGAGAGAGAGAGAATAATATGGAGGGAGAGGCGGAGAGAGAGACAGAAATAAGGAAAGGCGGGTAGGGGAGAAAGAAGCGGGATTTGCCATGTTCCCTAAACCCGCTGGATTACAGCGTGATGCGGGAGTGTGTTCTAATGAACGCTGCCGCTGGGCGGGGGGGTGGCGGGGGGGCAGCAGCTGGTGGTGTGTGTTTCAGCTGGGGAGGATAAGACCCCCACGTTCGTTTCCACTAACACCCCCCCTTCCCCCACCCCCCATGCCAACCCCCCCCCCCCCCCCACAGTTTGGGACGGCGCCTTTGTCCGCGCCACTGCAGCCCGTCCTGGATGGAGGCCTGCGCTGCTGGAGCCCACGGCGGGAATCCGTGATGGGGGGATGGGGGGAATGGGTGGAGGAGGAGGAGGAGGAGGGTTGGACATCGGACCAGGACTGGGTGGAAATAAAGCAGGCTGGTTCTGGAAGCTCTTCCCCGCGTGATCCTGGACCGCCTGTGTGGGGGCGTCGCGTGGTTTTGAGCGCGTGCCTTCTTTGTGTTACGGAAAGGAGAGAAAGACGGAGAGAGAGAGAGAGATAGAGGGGGAGAGAAGGAGGGGGGGAGAGAGAGAGAGAATACAAGAAGGATTGTAGGGGAAGAAAAAAAAATGAAAAGGAAAAAGAAGAAAATACACCAGAAAATTAGCAGTGTTTATGTCTCCACGGTGACCAGGCAGCAGAATCTAAAATGTGCAAGAGAACAAAATTGTACAACGTGACACCTTACCAAAGGAATCTATGCAGGAACAGCAAAATTATGATCTGTGAGCGTTTTTTAATTTCAAATCAAGTACTTTCCTGAGAGTTCATTTTGAAATACTTACATTTTATCTGGACACTGGAAATGAGTCTCCATCAGCAAATAGAAATACGTGTTTGAAGGCAACTGTAAGGTGAACAAATTGCTGATTTGGCACAGATTGGTTCGCCTTTAAATCAGTGTACAAGCACTTAACACAAAGCCACACACAGCCGCACAAGAACACCACACACAGCCGCACATAACCACATCTCATATATACACCTCCATAACAGGACCCTTCCAGCTGAGGGGGGGATAAGCCTAATTTTTGCCAGCACTAAAAAATTTGAATGAAATCCCACATAAATGTTTTTCATCAAAGCATGAGTTTTCCCTGTGGTCTCATGATATATTAGCAACCATGGTGCAATATTCTATGAACATTGTGAAAACACTACAAGCATTTCCTTATTTCTGCAAGGGTCATTTCCAACACCTGCATTGGTCCTGCAAGCAAAAGCAAACAAACAAAGAAATCAAACAAAACTTTTATGCTTGCACACAAGTCCCAATTATTTTTAGAGTGCTAACCATCGTGAATCAACTTAAACAGGTGCAACCTAACCTATGCCACAGGAGCTGTGTTATTATTCTGCATTTTAAAAATTATTTATATCAATTTAAAATAAAGTGCCTATATAACGAATATAATGAATCAATTTTTTTGTATAGAACATTTTACAAAGAAATGTATGTAGTCATAGTCAATAGTCATGATTCATAATATGGATAATCTATGTTTAGAACTGGACTCACATCAGTAAGTGCACAATGTAGAATGTGGAATAATTTGCAGCAATGTAGTTTCATACTAATGTCTGCAAAGGATCCTGGGAAATTGAGTTCTGGAATTGTAGGCTGGAGCAAAGCTTGAGGTTCCGTAGGTTGGTAATGGCTTCTGTGACTTGGGTCCTTCAATGTTTGTGCTCTCTTCTACACACAAAATTGAACACAGCCAGAAGAGGGTGTACTGTACTGTGGGCCTGTGCAGTTCTGTGCTTGCTAGCTGTACCTACACTGTCACCTTCATCTGTAACTGCGTCATGACCTTCTGTTATGAGTCACAGAGTCATGACTTTACTGCCAGATGGTGAGTATGTGTGTGTGTGTGTGTGTGAGATGTCAGTGGGTCTGTGTGCACGCATTAACATTCATGTGTACCTGCGTGTCTTGTGTGTGTGTGTGTGTGTTTGTGTGTGTGCATTAACATTCATGCATACGTGCATGTAGTGTGGGTGTGAGCGTATTTTGTGCATTTAATTCAGAGATAATCGCTGTGCTTGAAATGGAAGGCGGTTGCTTTAGAAAGCAGCGTTTGAAGGAAGCATTTTCACTGTTTTTTACAATTTTGCACACTAGTCCTTTGTAGGCATGTCCCACACCTAAATCACCAAAAATCTGTCCTTCTAAGGTGCCTTATTTTGGCTAAACTTGAAGCCAGCATCGATGTGTTAATCATCAGATAGGAAATCCCATAGATCTTTGCGATTACCGCAGGCTTCTTACTTCTGTTAAAATACTGGCGGCTGAAAACATTTGTAGTTGGAATTAAAATATACATTTCAACTATTTAATACACTGGTATGATGCAGGTAATGTTTTTAAGCCTCTGTGAGCTTTCCATGAACTAGCCAGCTGACAATCGCGTTACTTTTCTGTGATGTCATCCTGCCTTAAAAAGTGCGTCCCTAACCAAAGTGCCTTTTGAGGTTCCTTGTTAGGGCGTTGCCTTTGAAGTGAGCTGACTTTTTGGGCAGCGAGGCACCTGCCTTTATTCTGAGACGCCCATGCCCATGACTATGGGTACGAGAGTGCGGTGGAGTAGTGAGTCCATTTGGATGGGTGGGTGGGGGGGGGGGGTTGTCAGGGGGGCACGGTGCTGGGGTACAGAGGGTGTTGATTGGGACAGGAGTTGAGGACTTGAAGCACCAGGTGTGGATCCAATTACTGGGATGCACAGAGGGCTTTTGTGCGTCTGTCCCGTCTGGTAGATGAAGGTTGGAGGACTCTCTCTGCCCGGTGCAACTGCCACGTAGCTCCGCATGACCACCGTCCATAGCCACGCCCCCTGCCTGCCCTGGCCTTGGCCTTGGCCTCTGGATCCGCATGTGTTTCCTCTTGGGTCACGGTCATCACTGCCTTCCGGGACAGTGAACTCGCTGGGGACGTGGGGTGGGACCGTCTCTTTGGGCCATGAGAATAAGGGCGGGATCTTCCAGGGGGGTTTTCAGGCCGGATCCTGGACAGCTGCCGGCCGACCTCAACAGCTCATCCTCTGTGAGAAGCAGACCAGGCCCAAAGTCTACATCTAGTGCAGTGGTGGATGTGATACTCTGTGTGTGTGTGTGTGTGTCTGTGTGTGTGTGTGTGTGCTCCTAGTCTGTACCACCACCAACTATTCAAGTTACCTCCTTTTTTTCACTGGGTATGTGTGCGTGTGTGTGCTGTTTTTGTGTGGGTCGAGTGTGTGTGCATGTTTCTGTGTATGTTTGTGTGTGTAGTGTGTGTTTATGTTTCTGTGTGTAGAGTGTGTGTCTGTGTGTGTGAAGTGTGTGCAGGTGGGATGTGGTGTGTATGTTGATGTGTGGAGGGTGTTTTGTGTTGTTGTGTGTTTGTAGTATGTGTGTGTGTGTGTGTGTGTGGTATGTGTGTGTGTATGCTGTGTGTGTGTAGTGTGTGGTTTGTATGTCTGTGTGGCGTGGTATGTGTGTGTTGTGTGTGTGTGTGTGTGTGGTATATTGTGTGCATGTGCTGTATGTGTGCCTGGTGTGTGTGCCGCAGTATGGTGTGTGTGTGTGTGTGCGTGTGCATGTGTCTGTGTATGTCCGTGTGTGGTGATGCAGGTGTGTGTGTGTGTGTTTGGTGATGAGTGTGTGTGTTTATGCCCGTGGTGTGTGTGTGTGAGTGAGTGTGTGTGTGTGTGTGTGTGTGTATGAGTGAGTGTGTGTGCCATTAGACAGTTTAATAGTTAAAGCAGTGAGTGGGAGAGTCCTGTGTGCTGCTGCTGCTGCTGCTGCTGCTGCGGGACAGCCGAGCTGTGAGGAGCCATTGTTCCCCAGACGCAGTTTAATTTGTTCCTGCGGTGTCCCCCGTAAATGAGGGGCTGGTCTTTATTGAATTGGCCGGGGGCTGCTTTTGGGCAAGAGCGTTTCAGATTCCCGCTCCTAGTGTGCGCCGCCACCAGAAACTAATCAAGTTTCCTGCTTTTTTTCCCCCACTCGTTTTTTTTTTCCACAGTTTAAATTTTAAGGTCCCGACGGCGGCCATGTTTCACTCGCTCAGAGGGACGCTGCAGAAACGCAGCTTCTTATGAAACAGCGCGCTAGAGAATACTTCTGCGTCACATTAAATGTAAAACTTAAATTATACTTTGAACAGAGATTTTGGAAAACCCTTGGAAAGTACCCAAATATTTTTATTCATTCACGCCCTTGACGGAGGGGTGCACGTTATGACACCCCAGCAGTCCCTGGGGGGGGGGGTGTTCGGTCTTTCGGTGACTTTTTCACACGACCTTGGAAACTCCTTCACTGTTCGGCTGGGTTGTCTCGGGGCTTATGAGGATAAAAAATATTCTTATCTGATTAACTGTCTCCTCATCGCTAGTAACACCAACTGCCGTCTAATGGCAACAGTATCCAAGCAATGCAACTTGTTCGAATAGGACCAACCAGGACACAGCATCTCCTTTTAACTCCCCAAATTGTAAAGAAATATATTAGAAAATATATTGAACTAAATATTTTATCTAAAACTGTTCAATATATTAGCAAGACAGTGACAATATGCAGTATATATATATATATATATATATATATATAATTTCTTTTTTTTTTTGGGGGGGGGCATGAATAAATTGGCTGTAATTTCAATAAGGATCCCCTGATATGGATGTAAATACTCTCAAATTAAAACTGACAGTCTGCATTTGACCCTCATATTCATTGTTTAATTTTTAATTCAGTGGAGTACAGAGGTAAACAACAAAAATTGCGTCACTGCCCAAATAATAATGGATTACACTGTATATAAATTATTGCTGCCTTAAGATATTGTAATATATTTCACTGGTGCGAAATATATTCATTATATTTTCCAAGAAGTCCACATATGCACAATATGTTGTATATTCCAGTTCCAGAAGGGATGTCCCATATCAGCAACTTCAACCACATTCCTAACTGTGTAGTATAATGGTTAAGGATCTGGACTTTGTAACCTAAAGATTGCGGGTTCAATTCCCAGATAGAATACTGCTGTTGCACTCTTGAACAAGGAACTTCAACTGATTTGCTTCAGCATATATCCAGCTGTATAAATGGATACTATGTAAAAATGCAAAAACTATGTAAGTCGCTCTGGATGAAAGCATCTGCTGTAATGTAATGTAATTTTCCGAAAAACCATTCAGTTTCCTTTCAATACCCACCCTGTCCTGACACGATCCCCCAAACTATTTCTTACCAGTGAGTGATCCAGAAACACCAACATTCTCTGGGCAACAGTGATCATGTGAAGACAAAAAGTAACTTCCATAACACTACAGACCATAGCCCAAAAATAGTAGCTGACACAAGGACATATTTGCGTACACAACGAGTATGCCACTGTCTGAAAATGTTGGAAACTGTTTGTTTGTTGTTTTTTTGTTTTTTTTTAATGGCTCTGTGCTATTATTGGAGCAGGGTTTCTTGCAGTACAAGAGCCCACTTACTGGAATATGTGTTCAGTATGGTAGTGAACACACTCACTGGGTTGAGAGCTCAACACTGCACCGAACACCCTGGAGCTGAGCTGGTGTTCAGTTCTAGACCATGTAGCCCGTGTGTAAATGGATTGTCTCCCTAAAGCGCGTGTCCAGTTTGGTTCATAAGGTCAGGGGCTCAACATCCTGGTGCCGAGGGAGCTGGGGGGGGGGGGGGGGGGGGGGGGGGAGAGAGAGAACTCACTGGCTTTGAGACAGCTGGTGGCACCCCAAATTCCCAGCAGCACCTCCCGTATCCCAGCAACACTGGCTCTGCCCTGCGGCTGGAATCCGCGGCTCTCGCGCCGCGGCTCGGCGCTGCCAAGCCTCGCCTCGCTCCTCCCCCGCGCCGCTCCAGCTGGCCCCAGACCGCCGCGTTTGGAGCCTGTCCTCTCCCCCCTCCGCCTCGCCCCCACAATACTGCCGTCCTCTTCCCCCCCCCCCACAACCAAAAAAATATATAATCTCCCACAGTGCACTGGTTCTGTGCGATTCACGTCCGCGTTCAGCACACATCTGCCCGAGTTTTTCCCGAGTTTTCCTTGTCCTTGAGACGAGGAGAGAGGAGGCGGGCAGAGGTACCCAGGTGGATCGTGGGTGCGGTGAAGATCAGAAAGGAGAAACACGGAAAACAAGATGGCCGGTTTCGGGTTTCGGGTGCACCTACGAAGGCGGGAACCGGCTGGAGACAGCGTGACACACTTTTTTTGACTGAATATGAAAAATGGAGTATTTTTTTCTCATGACCCCGTTTGGCCTTCTAAGCATGTTGCACTGTGTGCGTTTTTCATCCAGTTGATTGGCTCTTGGTGATGACATCACAGGATAACACAAAGCCTGTGAGAGGAGGGGCACTTCATTAAAGATACCCCCCCTCCCCAGCTCTCCTCTGCATTTCCAGGGTAGTCCTAGAACCATGCATTCTCTCTCTCCCTCTCCCTCTCTCTCTCTCGCTCTCTCTTTCTCTCACTCCCTCTCTCTCTCTATCCTCCTCTCTCCCCCACTCCCTCTCTCTGTTCCTCTCTCCCACTCCCTCTCATTCTCTTTGTCCGTTTCTCTCTATCCCTCCCTCCCTCTCCCTCTCTCTCTCTCTCTCTCTCTCCCTCTCTCGCTCTCTCTCTCTCTCTCCGATCGCCTCGCTCCAGGGGCTGAAGCCTCCCACTGGGCAAGGCTCTGTGCCGAGCAGCCAGCCCACCTTCCGCACGTTGGAGGAACCTCTGTGAAATCCTAATCCCCGAGCAGGGTGAAACGCAGGCTTAGCTTTCCTGACCTCTCCGGGTTGCCATGGATACAGCGCACTATAAATAAAACAGATTTTTTTTTTTTTTTTAAAGCAGTTCGGCAGAGCTGCCGGGCCTGCTAGTGGTGAGGTTTCTTTCCATCCTTTTTTTCCCTTTTTTTCCCTTCTCCCTCTCTCCTTATCTCTCTTCTCAAACGCAAGCGTCTCCTCTCTTGCACTTCCTCTGCTCTCTCTCTCTCTCTCTCTCGCTTTCTCGCTCTCTCTCTCTCCCTCCCTTGTTCACTGGCGCTGTTTCTGGAGGAGAAAGAAACTCGCGATTTTCCGCTCGCGTTTAATAAAAAAAAAAAAAAAGAGGAACGGCAAAGGAAGGGCCGAGATAAATCCCTTCTGAGGGGACCCGGCAGAGCCGAGCGCGGAGAAGGGCCGGTCGACGGCGCTGCCAGAAACGGCGCAGTCCTGCTGTAGCTGTGCAAACAGGCCGGAGGTTCTGAAGGTGGAACGCAGCGCACAGGGGGGCTCGAGAGGAGGAGGCAGCCGCGTGTTTGCGCGGTGAATCAGGGCCAGGCTGCAGATTTTGTCTGGCGAGGCGAATCTCGGGAGGCTAGAAAATAATTTGGTCACGGCTGGGGGAGGTTGCCGGAGGGGGGGGAGGGGGGTGGGGGAGCAGAGTTTCGACCGTCTCGCTGCGGTGAGAACACGCTTGACACTTCATTCCTTTCCAGTTAATGTGGAGCGGGTTTGGGAGATGTTAACCCTCTACCTGCCTGACGTCGTAGACTTACCAACCCCTCCTCCAATGCCGACGAACACGCGTACGCCCCCGTCCCCGCCCTCCGACCAGAACAACAATCCGGCACCTGATCCGACTCGCCCGTGGTTGGGGAAAAAACACAGAGGTAAAATAACAAGGTGCAATGGACCCGTTCTGTTCGGTTTGTCTCAAGGTGGGTTGGACTGTCTCCATCTCTGGTGTGCCTAAATTTTGAAAAACTTTTTGAGACTCGTGCCCCTTGATGTGTCCTAATTCTTGCGGGAAGCTGAAGTAAAATGATAACTACAAAATTGAATATGTCCCAGAACAGACAGAGGAGATGTATCGGTAAGCAAATATGGGAATTCCAATTAAGTAATTAGTTGACCAATCGAAGCCCGGATATTCTCCTAAACTCTTATCATTGTACATTAGATTTATTTAACCCTGACTATTCCAGTTGTCAGCTTCAGTGGTGATGTGGTCCACTTTCATTACAAAACACTAAAGAGGGGCTTAGGACTAATATGAACACGTAGACCTTTCTGTCTGTCTGTCTGTCATGCTTTTTCTTTTAGTCTTCCTGTCTGTCTGTATAAGCTGGTCAGCATCTCCAGAGCTGTCTGTGGTTCTGTAGAGCTGTCTAGCATTTCCGTGAGAGTGTTAAAGTTGGGTGGGTACTGGGGCCGGGTGGGGGGGGTCGGGTAGGAATCAGGGGGGGTGCGCGGGGGCAGCGAGGCGCGGGGGCGTGAACGCGTCCGCCCCGGCGAGGAGGGGGTTAATGCGCACGCTCTGCCGCAGTCCCCTCGCCCCCGGCCCGCTGCCCTCAGTCAGATTAATCATGTAGGAGAGGAACAGCAGGCCCGTTCCGCCCCGGGGCAGCACGGCTCTCGCGCCACGTCCGTGTCACATGACGCCCCCCCCCCCCGCACACCACACCGCCTCTCCCAGGGTCACTGGGACTGAGGGGGTCCGCCTCCCGCACAAGCCACCGCCTCTCTCTCTCTCTCTCTCTCTCTCTCTCTTTCACACTCTGTCCCCTTCTCTCTGTCTTTCTGTCTCCCTCTTTCTCTCTGGCTCTCTCCCACTCCCTCGCTCTCTCTTTCTGTCTCTGTCCTTCTCTCTATCCCTCTCTCTCTGTCCCTCTCTCTCTTCTTTCCGTCTCCCTTTCTTTCTCTCTTTTTGTCTCCCTCTCTCCCTCTTTCTCTTCCTCTCTCCTTCTTTCTCTTCGTCTCTCTCGCACTCCCTCGCTCTCTCCTTCTGTCTCTGTCCCTCTCTCTATTCCTCTTTCTCTCTTTTTCTGTCCCCCTCTCTCTCTCTCTCTCTTCCCCCTTGCACGAGTGAGGAAACAGAGCCGTCTCTCTCCTGCTCACAACAGACTCCTTTTATCTCCCATCAGAGGATCCTGAGGCCACCGCCGCTGTGTGTGTAGGGGGGGGGCGGCCGGGGGGGGGGGGGTGCACGTTGTGTGTGCGTGTGGACTCGGGGGGGTAAGTAAAGGAGGGAGGAGGGGGTAGAGGACACCAGAGCGCCCCCCCTCTCGGCCGGAAGCTGGGCTCTAACGTCTCGGCGCGGAGGAGAACAGGCGCGGCCATTGTGGGCGTCGTTCAGAGCCTTCGTCTCCCTCGGAGATGAAAAATAACACCGGGGTGGGGGGGTGGGGGGGGGTGAGGGGGGGGGGGGTGTGGGCACGGATGGATGGCTGGAGGAAAACTCCCGGCCAATCATCAGGAGGCGTTCTCTCCAGACGACATTCAGCCAATCAAAAAACTGAACAGAACTACAACACCGTTTGAGTTAAACTTTTTTTTTAATCATAAAATTTATGACCAAAATTGCACTGTAAAAACAGCATTGATGCTGTGGAAAACTACAAACAATTTTTGTTTTAGCCGGTGGGAGGTGGCATCAAGACAATTAAGAAAAAGGACCAAGAGAAAGTTTTCACAGTCAGTGTATTTCGTCAGAGTAATTGAGAATGGTGCTTTGTCATAACTGCCGTGCAGGGCAATTGCTCCTTTCCTTTCTCAGAGGACCTGCAGCAGAACTGTGTGTGGGAAGACCTGGACAGTGACACCCGTCTCCCTCGCTGCCCTCCCTCGTTTCTCCTTCTCCTATTGGCTCTCTTCTCCCCTCTCGCTTCCTGCTCTCTCTCTGATGCCACATTATGATGCGGTTTCAATGCTTTCCTGCAAACAGCAAGCAGAGGGCATCCAAGAGAGAGGTAACGGTCCAGTGAATGCGGGAGAACTTTCCCTGGCAGAGGTCAGGGTATCCGTCCCGTCTACCCTTTCAACCTTGGTTTCCGGACGAGATTGACCGTATACAGAGAGCCCCAGAGCACTCTGGACATCACTGCCCCCCTTGTCCCACCCTACCCCTAAAAACCACCCTGCCCCCTTCCCCAAAAATCAACACATGAATACAGCCTCCAGGGTCACCTGTTTTATTGTATCACCATGTCTCCGCTGAGCATCAACAACATGCAGTGTCCCTGGCCACCGTGTCACCCTCACTGTACCTGGCATACAACTCATCATCAATGTAAAAAAAACACACACAATACAACTCTTTATGGGCATTGGCTATACAAATGTCAACCAAAAAAATATAAAACATGATTTTTTTTTCTTTTTTTAAACACTGAGAAAAACTGACACTCACACATCAATAGTCCTCCAGAAACAATGCATTGACCATCCGTACATCCACGCTCACTGAGCTAGAAATGGCAGACTTGGCAGACACTAGCCAGTCAGGAAGTGTTGGCACACTGTGGTCATGTGACAGGAAACTGGTACATTTTGGCATGCACTGACAACAGAGAGGAACTGCAGACCGCAGAACTAAGGTACAGATGAAGAACATCAGCTTGTTTCACTTCTTTTTGGCAATTCAGTCCACAACTAAAATAGTGGGCCGACACTTGTGTGAGACTCGGAAGACTTAAAATGTCAGTAGCTCAATGTGTATCAGTGTTAAGAAATAATTAGTAACAAACACTTTTGTGTAACAGTAACAACATCCCATTACTTTCCTTCAGCTGAAATGCACTAGCTTTAAATAGCTTTGCTAATCTTAGAGACTTCCGTTAGTAGCCAGCTAATACAGGTGTTTGATTTATTTGTTGTGAAATTGCAAGCACTCACAGCTCCATAAATGTGCTTTAATTTATTTAGGCTTTTCTTCCCCAGCTAACAACAGGTTTTGAACAGTATGCATGTTTTCTCATAAATTAAACTGATTAGTTGGGGGCTAGCTTGCACACCAGGCAGCGGATCTTGTATTACCACCAGCTGTAAAGTTGGTTTATGCTCCTTCTAATTTATTTTTTATTTTCATTTAAATATTTTGGCACCAAACGCGCGGCTCTGTGTAGCTATCCACCTTAATTTGGAATAGCCCAATTGTCCAGCCGCGTTCACGGATCGATCAACCCCCTGGTTTATACTACTGCTACCGATGATGCCACGCTGTGACCTAAAATCGATTGAACTTTGACCCGGTCGGTGGCTCTGTTGTTGTGGCAACGTTTGTCTCAGTCGGCACGTTGGTTCAACCCATAACGTTAGATAAGGGTTCTAGTGCTTGCACATTATTACAACGGATGATCGGAAATCTTGGTGCGGTTGTTCGGTATCCTAGTGTATAGCCTATGGGCTGAGGATAAGGATGCCGCTAAATACAACTGCAGTCCATTTGCAGTGAATGACAACCTTGCATAAGTTTATCTTAAATTAACTTACTGCATATGTACGCTAATAACGTTAGCCGAAGATGGCATTTCTTGCTAATATTAAAAAGGTGGCTTTGGCTATCATACCTGGCTTAGTGTTGATATGATAACGTAGCACGACATTGCTGTTATCCACAAACCTTAACACGTGAAATAGTTAAATTTTCATTTATGATAACGTTACCACACTCCTAACGTTGTTACTGTGAAGAAGGTTCCTTAAATGTTTTTCGCATAGTTAAATTGGTAAACTGAACGCTTTAACCTTTGAGATCACATTTATTTAGACAGACATGCACATTCGTATGTCAGTAGCTAATACGACATAGCTTACTCTCTGTAATACAATTAGATTACGTGTTTTAAAAGATGGTAATGTAAATTACAGTACAATACATTTGTAGTCGTTTGAATGGTGTCATTGATCATTGTGTTAGCAATTGCATTTGAGATTAATGTGTATTATTTTAGGAAAAGTTTTTCTGCGTTCTCCTATTGTGTAAATCAGCTGACACATATTAGTATTAACCAGCCTATAAGCATTGAGCACGGAGTGCTGTACCTGCCCGCTATGAAATCATGTCTGAATTGCCGTTCATTATAGTGAAATAATTCTCCCAACTTCACCCCCTCCTATTAACGATGCCAAAGAACCTTGTTTTTCACGCTGTGACGATGCTTCATTTTCCGTCAGGAGGGAATAAATTAAGTTTCTAGGGAGGTCTCAGTGCGTAGGAAATCTAAGATCAGACAACAGCGCCTTTCCAAAAAGAAAAAAAAAAAAAACCTACTGCACTGCAGCCAGTTATATAGCACAGTGCTCAGCACACTTCAGCTACGACGGACGCTAAGAGCGACTCAGCAGGCTCGGTTGATGTGGCACAGGGATGAATTTTGGCATTTAGACGTTGTCCACCCAGGTTACCCTCCGCGTGAATTGTGAGGGACGTGTAATGATTACAGGAAGTCAGAGCCCTGCTTTAACTGCTGGGTACCTTCCTGAGGAGTTGTCTGGTTTTACCAGAGGGCCTGGCTCTGTCTCTGTCTCTGTGTCCCTCCCGTGGGAGGGCTAGCACAGCCCCAGTTTGGCTTCCGCAGTTCGGCAACAGGGCGGGACAGCTGCAGGTCCAGCTGTTCTCCGCAACATCTGTCCCCGTGCTGGCCACGGTCTCCCACCCTCTCTGTAATGGTGGCTACGGGATGTGTGTTCTCCAGGGCGGTCAGGGTTCAGCTGACCACAAACTGTTTTTGGACCGGTTTAGATTGTTTGGACTGTCTCCGCACCAGCCAGTTAGAGAGCGGGGACGGATGTGGTGGGAGAGGCTGGAAGTTCTGCGATGTGAGGTCATAGGAGAGCAGGGGCATTCATGGGCTGTTGGTGTCAAAGGAAAAGGGATGAGGGGGGGGTAATTTGGGAAAATACATTTAAATTCAGGTCAGCTGCAGCAAGTCAATGGCGGGGTTCAGTTTTTCTTGGCCTCAAATAAAACGCAAGCCTGGATGCCTGTCTGCCTCTCTCTTTCTCCATTCCTCCCTTCCTCCCTCTCTCCCTCACTCCCACCGTCGCTGTCTGCTTTTAATCCTCACCTCCCTGGGCAGAGGACAGGTGCAATCTATCCTCAGATACGGACAGTTCCGGGTGGGCCGTCACATGACGTGCATGACTTCCTGTTCCAGAAAGGAAGTAGCGTCGGAGGCAGACGTCCCCAGATTGGCGCGCGGATCACCCGTTTTTCCCTCTCCCCGACACCATTTTACAATCCACCAAAAAAAAGCCACCTTGATTTATATATACAGTACGAGAGCAGATATTGCACTTCGAGGTGGAAAAGCGATCTTGTGTCGCCCTGCTGGTTATGAGGATCTCCAGAATCCATGGGCTAAAAAAAAAAATCCCAGTCAAAACAAAGCCGTCCTTTCCGAAAACATTTAGAGTATTGAAAAAAGAAGAGTATTTTCGGTGTTCCTTTCCCTCTGAGAGTATATACAGTAATGCTGAAGTAAAAAATAAACAAAAAAATCTTGGAATCTCTGATTTTTACCGCTATGTTTAAAGAAAAAGGGGGGGGGGGGAACAAGTAGAGAACATGTAATAACTTAACCAGGCAGCTTGCAGCCCCGCCCCTGCCGGTTGGCGGCTGGTGTTTCCAGCTCATTTGGCTTGGGGTGGGGGTGGGGGGGTGGGGGGGGGTCGCGGGTGGGGTCAGCGTCTCTCTGGATTTGCCCCTGGGGCTTGTGGGATTATCTGGGGGGGGGAGGCGAACAGTAGGTGGGCGGGTTTCTTTGGGAGGGGCGGCTTTGATTTCGGGCGGGACAGGGTGAGGTGCTTGGGGACGGGCGTGCCGAAGGCCTTCGTGAGCTGTGCCACCCGACCGCGGGCCAGGCCGTGGTCCTCGCCTTCAGCGGACCCCGCCCATTTAGGCCCCGCCCCTTCAGTCTCCTCACGCTGTCTGGCTGCCACAGGCTGGATGTCTTTACCTGCCGAGAGAGAGAGAGAGAGAGAAAGAGAGAGAGAGCCAAATAAAATATAAATCCTTGTGGGTGTAGAGCACGGCTGCCCAGTGCTGCTCCTGGAGATCTACCGTCCTGCAGGCTTTCACTCCAACCCTACCTCAGCACACCTCATCCAAACAGCTAGATTGAGCTGCTAACTAATAGAATCAGGCATGCCAAATTAGGGTTGTAATGAAAACCTGCAGGACGGTAGAACTCCAGGAACAGAACTGGGCCGCCCTGGTGAAGAGGATACCGTAGCAGAGGTGGTAGCCCCATTACATCTCTACCTGCCGTAATTTAAGAAAGGGTGTTTTTGCGTTTGCGATGATGCGTTTGTGTCGTCATTGTGGGCTCATCATTAACACTGGGACAGAGGTTTGTAATCGAAACGCTTTCCCTGACGCTGGGATTGCGGTGTGGGAGGGGGAGGGTGGAGGGGGGAGGGGGGAGGGGGGGCCGTTACTCAGCTAGCACTGAAACGGGACTAAATGCAGGTGCTCATTTACGCAGGCAGCGGACCCCTGAGGTCAGCTGTGACTGGGGCACCCATGTGACCAGCCCATGCAGACAGTCCCGCCCCCCTGCGTCTGCCTGCATGACCCAACCATGAAGCTGCTTCACATAGACACATACCATAAACACGCCCCCTCTCTCTCTCCCACCACCTCGCTTTCTCTCTCCCTCCCTCTCTCCCTTTCTTTCTTTCCCTCCCTCCCACCTCCCTTTCTCTCCCCCTCTCTCCTTCTCCCTCTCTCTCTGTACCTCCCTCTCTCTCCCTTTCTCCCCCTCCCTATTTCTCACTCTGTCGCTCCTTCTCTCCCTCCCCCCCTCCCTCTCTCCCTCTCTCTCCTCTCTCTCTCCCTCCCTCTCCCTTCTCCCCTCTCTCTCTCTCTCTCTCCCTCTCTCTCTCCCTCTCTCTCCCCCTCCCTCCCTCTCCTCTTTCCCCCCCTCCCTGTAGGAGGAGGTGGAGAGGAGGACACAGCTGGGTGTGTGGCGGGCGGGGCGTGGGTCTGTGGCTCCTCTGCAGTCAGACGTGGCGCGGGGCACCGGAGGGCTCAAAGGAGACGCATATTTTTAGCCCTTCCCTGGGGGGCACAGATGTGAGCGCCCACACCCTGCTCCTCC
>NC_057935.1:7613775-7631275 GCF_018555375.3 Anguilla rostrata | reverse complement strand
GTGACATGGTCTGGGGATGACTTGTGGCCAGTGGGACGGATATGGGTGAGTGAGTGTCCGCACCTATACGCAACACAGCTGTGAAGTTAGCTTGCCAATGTTAGCTGGCTCACATGACCACTACAGGCGAAGTTACAGATCAGAACAGTTATTTTTATTTTTCATTTTAGTCGTAGAATGATATTCCGCTGCATCTATCATTCCAATCTTACTAGCTGGCTAGCTTACATGGTGAAATCATCAGCATCGTAGTCTTGCCCGTCCAATCAGTGGGTGCTGATGGCTAGCAGCCTAACTGGCTAGATGTCCAGCTACACATTGCCAAACCAACAGAATATACTGTACATTATGTAGCTGAACTTGTTATGTTCTGAACCTGTGAGAAGATACAACCAGGCAGCTACCTTGCGACAGTTGTCACTCATATCGATAACTTTGATGGTGAGAACGTGAATTACGGTTGTAGGTTAAATGGCCGCTTGCGAACGCAAAGAGAAAGTTTATTTCTCGCTCTCTACAAGGTCCTCAAACTTTGTAGGCCAAATGAAAGCCCGTGGCGGTCAACGCCAGCCTAGGCTCGGTATTCTGTGATAGGAACTCCATCTTATCCGTCCGCGCTCAGTATGTCATCCACCTGAACTGAATTCTGGGTAATTCTCCTCGGTTTAAGTCTGCAGTGACGCCGACCTGACAAGAGGGTAGACCGAGGGCACAAAATGTCCGCACGAGGGCCGTCACACACACACACACAAAAAAGCCGTTTTGACGACGGGACAGGCCCGAGCCCTCGTGGGCGTTGGCCCGAAAACGCGGGTCCTGAGAAGGGGATTCGGGCCCCGTGCCGCTCAGGCTGACTCACCCCGCTAGCGAGGGGCCCCTTCCGCTCGCCTAAAGCAGCGCGGCTAATCCCCGCGACAGCTGCACGTCCCGCCCCGAGAGGCAGCCGTGCCTCCTACGCGCGTGTGTTCCCGTCGCCACGGGAACGGCGGCTACGCCGAGCGCGGCGCCCCGCTCGGGTTACCACGGGCCCCGGGCAGCGGTGACATCACCGGGAGGATTCGCGCGCGTATCGATCTCTCTCTCTCTCTCCGGAAAAGCTTTTCTGGATTCGTGTCCCGTTTGTTTTTTTTTTTCTTCGTGCGGAGCGCGGTCCGTTTCGTAAAAATTGGGGCGCGGCGGCCTTTCCGAGCGCTGCGTGAGATACTCTGAGTAGGAGGAGGAGATCTGCCGGAACATTCGAATTTAATTAAGCAGGAGGATTATTGGCGTAGCGCTCCGTCACCCGGGGGCTCCTGAACTCATGGGCAGCACAGCGGGGGCGAGTCGGCAGACGCGAAATATAAAAATAATGCACCGTTAGCTCTGACTTACAGGATTGCAAGAAACGGCGAAATCCGAACGTAAAAGCCGTTTTCCATTAAAGAGCTCAGAACTCAAGGCTGTTTTCCTGCGTTCTGCAATTCAGATCTCTGCCCGGTGAAGATGATGCGATTCCCAAATGATCTGAGAGGGGGCTCATTAGCTAGCTGGTTACTCGAGCCAGTTACTTCGGTCAGGCTTTCTGTGCCCTGCATCACAAGAAGGCACTTCTGCTGCTTGTATACGATTTGTTCATCTCAGTGTCCGTCAAGATTTTTCTGTGCACACGCACATTACAGCGACTGCTTGTGTCTGGAGCCATTTCACATAGCTTGTGGATCTTATCTTAGCAAACCAAACCAAGGCTTAGGAAAGCTATTGCACATAATCAAATAATGCTTCCCATAACGATTCCAAGTAGTCAAGAAACTTCTTCCTGTGTGTGTGTGTGTGTGTGTGTCTGTCTGTCTGTCTGTCTGTCTGTCTGTCCATTCATTCAGGATGTGATCTTGGATAGGGTAGTTTCAACCAATAAAGTGGATCTCTGTCTACGCAGGGCACAAGTCAGTCCTCCCTAATGTTTTAGCATGTGATATTTGAGGAGGACGGAGCCTGAAACGACCTCTCACCTTTGCTTGGCTGTAGGGCTTCCTGGAGGCGGAGTCTGTCTGCGCTCGACGGCGGGTCAGCGCGCTGTGAGCGGAGCCTGTCCGAGATTGACGCCGTGTTGTCCCGCCTGAGGTGTGATCGGTAGAGCAGCGCCGACAGGCTGACAGAGTCGTCTTCATCGTCATCGTCGTCCTCCTCCGGGTCCTGCGGAGCAGGTGTACCGTTAGCCTAGCCTTCCCTGCAGAGCAGGTGTACCGTTAGCCTAGCCTTCCCTGCAGAGCAGGTGTACCGTTAGCCTAGCCTTCCCTGCAGAGCAGGTGTACCGTTAGCCTAGCCTTCCCTGCAGAGCAGGTGTACCGTTAGCCTAGCCTTCCCTGCAGAGCAGGTGTAACGTTAGCCTAGCCTTCCTTGCAGAGCAGGTGTACCGTTAGCCTAGCCTTCCCTGCAGAGCAGGTGTACCGTTAGCCTAGCCTTCCCTGGAGAGCAGGTATACCGTTAGCCTAGCCTTCCCTGCAGAGCAGGTGTGCCGTTAGCCTAGCCTTCCCTGCAGAGCAGGTGTACCGTTAGCCTAGTCTTCCCTGCAGACCAGGTGTACCGTTAGCCTAGCCTTCCCTGCAGAGCAGGTGTACCGTTAGCCTAGCCTTCCCTGCAGAGCAGGTGTACCGTTAGCCTAGCCTTCCCTGCAGAGCAGGTGTACCGTTAGCCTAGCCTTCCCTGCAGAGCAGGTGTACCGTTAGCCTAGCCTTCCCTGCAGAGCAGGTGTACCGTTAGCCTAGCCTTCCCTGCAGAGCAGGTGTACCGTTAGCCTAGCCTTCCCTGCAGAGCAGGTGTACCGTTAGCCTAGCCTTCCTTGCAGAGCAGGTGTACCGTTAGCCTAGCCTTCCTTGCAGAGAAGGTGTACCGTTAGCCTAGCCTTCCCTGCAGAGCAGGTGTAACGTTAGCCTAGCCTTCCCTGCAGAGCAGGTGTACCGTTAGCCTAGCCTTCCCTGCAGAGCAGGTGTACCGTTAGCCTAGCCTTCCCTGGAGAGCAGGTATACCGTTAGCCTAGCCTTCCCTGCAGAGCAGGTGTACCGTTAGCCTAGCCTTCCCTGCAGAGCAGGTGTACCGTTAGCCTAGCCTTCCCTGCAGAGCAGGTGTACCGTTAGCCTAGCCTTCCCTGCAGAGCAGGTGTACCGTTAGCCTAGCCTTCCCTGCAGAGCAGGTGTACCGTTAGCCTAGCCTTCCCTGGCTTATCAGCCATATCCAGAGCCCATTGTCCGGTTATTTTAATGCCAATAAGAGGCAATAAACAGGCAGCCCTTTGTTGTTCTCTCCCTGTCTTTCAAAGATATTGTTTTATTATTTTATTGTAAGATATTATGTCATTGTACAGCGCTTCACATTTGTGGAAATGACCCTTACGTATTCTTAGTCTGAAGGTCATCAGGCATGAGCAGTAGTGGCATGCTCACATGGGCGACCCAATGACCTGCTGAGCAATCTCAGTTATGTCACCTCTGCTCCTCCACTGATCCTAATGCCAGTGTAATGGCGTGGGATTCAGGTCACGCTCGTGGGGGTGCACCAGGGTTGAATTTAGCCAGAACTGCCTCTGACATCACACGCCACTGCCCTGCCTGCAAACGCGGTGTTTAGAATGCGCAAATCCTCCTATTTTCATCTTTTAAAAGATGGAATTAAGGCTGGGCTGGTCCCGCTTCCCCAGCACACAGGGAGACCCCACTGCGGGGGGTCTGCGTAGACGCTTCTGAGGTGCACAGGTATGGGGGGGGGGGGGCGGAGGGGAGGATAGGATAGGAGCACAGCTGTGGGCTGGAGGAGAGGACAGATCCCCGGCCCCGCCCCAGGAGACTCCGCCCCCGTCCTGTCCATCTGTGACTGCCGCTCCCCGCGCCTCAGACCCTCTGAGTCCCTGCTCCGGTCCCTCCACCATCTGCTCAGGGGGAGCCCGAACCCACACACTCCTACTGCTGCCACACGCACACACACACACACACTAATGCACACACTCCTACTGCTGCCACACGCACACAAACACACACACACACACACACACACTAATGCACACACTCCTACTGCTGCCACACGCACACACACACACTCACACACACACTAATGCACACACTCCTACTGCTGCCACACGCACACACGCACACACACACACACACACTAATGCACACACTCCTACTGCTGCCACACGCACACACGCACACACACTAATGCACACACTGCTACTGCTGTCACACACACACACTCACGCACACACACACACACACAAATGCACACACACACGCACGCAGTCAAGCGCGCACACACACATTAATGCACACACACGCGCACACACTCTAGCCCTCGCATTCATCTCATATTCGTGGGTATCAGCCCACCCAAAATACCGTCCCCGCCCCGCCCCTCCCCAGGAAAGGTCCGGACCCCTCTGCAGCCGCGCATAATCGTGTTACTGCGGTGCGAACGCCCTGTTGCTGGCCAGCTGCTCCGCAGAGAGGCGCAACGCCGCAGCGTGGCCAACCAGGAATGCCTGAAATGGGGGCGAGGAACAGCTGCCTGAAACAGGATCCGGGGTGGGGTGCGAGAGCCCGGAGGGGTGTGGGGGGGGGGGGGTCCCGGGACGGAGGTGAGGACCGCCAGACAGCTGGCCTTGCTGGACTCACAGAAGGACAGAGCGGGTCCACACTGCGCGCGCCAAAAAACTAGCCGAAATGCGCAGTTTCACTCTTATTCCGCATTGTAGTTCTTTTCTTTCAACACCAGACTACATTTCCCAAACTGCTCTTGTGTGTTTACCTTTTGAAAGTAAACCGGGGAAATATACGTTTAGAAAATGAATGGTGAAATATCATTTAACAGCATGCTGTTATTGTACTTATGTATTTGCGCAGTGCTGTTCTAACCCAGGTCAGTTTTGGCTGGGCCGTTCTGAGACTGCTATAAAGGTCTGACTGCAGCAGGGCTTTACATTACATACATTTAGGCATTAAACAGATGTTCTTACCCGGAGGGACTTGCACAGTTTGACTCATAAACCGTTTATACAGCTGGATATTCACTTAAGCCGTCCAGGTTGAGCGGCCTGCTCAAGGGTACAGTGGCTGTGCCTCGCCTGAGAATCGAACCCGCAATCACAAGCCCGGTTCCCTGACCATTTGTTTCACTTACACTCAGTCTCGACCACAGTTTATTACAAACTGCTTTGGAAAGAAAAAATCACCATTGAAAGGTGTTTCTTTGGAGGATCTGGTCATACTGGACACACTAGCTGTGCGGCAGCCCAGCCCACCAGAATGCAATCCTGCTCCTTACACAGCAGCCGAACTACACGCTGTGAACTACGCACTCACACGCGGCCCAGATAAACGCCAGATACTGAGCCCAGCTATACACACCAGACCGGGAACCAGGTACACCGTAAAACGTCTATTGTTGATTCAACTCTTTTACAGAGTACATATGAGTCCAGTAAGGTGGATTTAGTGTGAATTTAACACTGCGCGTTGTACTATGTACTTCCGCGCTACCCACGCTATGGTTCATAGTGGAACAGTGCCTAGTTACATGTGTGCGTATCAGCCATCGACTGTCCACCGGGCAGCAGTGTAGCATAAAGGTCACCGGTTCGATTCCCGGGTAGGACACAGCCGTTGTACCCTTGAGCAAGGGACTTAACCTGCATTGCTTCAGTATATATCCAGCTGTATAATTAGATGCAATGTAAATGCTATGTAAACAGTGTGTAAGTCGCTCTGCATAAGAGCATCTGCTAAATGCCAGTAATGTAATGTAATTTAATGTAATGTAGATGAATGGATGAATGTCCAGCAGTGTAGAGTGGGGGCAGTGCCCCTGTTAGCCCGCTCAGCAGGTCAGGTGAGTTTACTGCCCTCTGCAATCGCGCAGAAAAGCTGACCCGGGCCTCAGCTGTCTGTACGGTCATGCGTGACGGGCCGGCGGCTAAACAAACACGCCTAAAACACACTCACCTCGGGGGAGGGGCTCTGCTGCTGCTCGGGCTGCGGGGCCTGAGGAGGACGAGACGCGCGGTTAGACAGGAAATACGCTCAGGCACGCGCGCACACACGTGCACACACAAATATGTACACACGTGCACGCACAAACACGTGCATGCACAAATATGTACACACGTGCACGCACAAACACGTACACGCACACACATACATGCACACACACGTGCACGCACAAACACGTGCACGCACAAATATGTACACACGTGCTCGCACAGACACGTACACGTACAAATATGTACACACGTGCACGCACAGACACGTGCATGCACAAACACGTACACGCACACACACGTGCACGCACAAATATGTACACACGTGCACGCACAGACGCGTACACGCACACACATACATGAACACACACGTGCACGCACAAACACGTACACGCATACATGCACACACACACGTGCACGCGCATACACGCACGCACGCCCATACATGCGTGGAAGCACCCGTGCACACGTGCGTGTATAAACACACGTACGTGCGCATCTACATGCATGAGAGCATGCGCATGCATGTAGACTCACACATATGCATACAGCACAAGCACACGCATTCACATATGCACCCACACACGTGCACACGTTAACACGTACGTTTCCTCGATAAAGAGGATAGAACAACCCTCATAGATTAAATAAAATGTAATGGTTTTAATTATTTTCTTCTGTTTGAACAAGGAGAGTTTGCATCTCATTAGAAATTAATGGTTTTTGGTATGGAGGTGGATCCCAGGATAGTGTGTGTGTTTGTGTGTGCATGTGTGTATGTACGTTAAGGATGTCCTATATAATCCTTTATCTTGTTGAAATTCGTCAGCTGAAACTGAGTGCTTCGGGAATCATAGTAAGAATCTCTAAAGGCATGCAACAGGCTTCTTTATCGGCAAGAGATGGAATGTAAATCAGAAAAGCCAATTATACATGTGTATCTGTGCAAAAAGCAATGGCACCACCCTAATAGCATATCATAAATATAATGCCTAATACATGAGACAGGGATAATTTAATTCTGTAACCGTATTTTAATAGCTACTTCCTCAAGTGTGGGACCCCAAATGTAGGGAAGTGTGTAAGTGCATCATATGAAATACCCTGTCTTACCTGCAGAGGGGGTGAATGAGTCCCTGACTTCAAGTCTGCTGAGTTCTGGAGACCAAAAAAAAAATGTCCCAACATTATTTATATTATAAACAGAAGCCCTTGTCCGTGGCATTTTCCTTAGCTATATCATATTATCCCTTTGTACACCTGGATCAGTGAGGTAATAATGGTTAATTTCCTAGCTCAAAGGCCACAGCCTCATGGCTGTAAATCCAGCTACGTTATCAGCCTTTCAAAACAACTGCTGCATGTTGTTTTAAATAAAGCACCGATTTTCTGTGTGGTTTGGTTAAAAGTTTTAATTTCCTCGCAGAGACAAAAAGTGATGTATAATTCGGCATGTGATTGAGTTTCGGTTTGCAGAAGCCCTTATCTCTGCCTCCTTAACCCCACGGTGTGTTTACAGAGATATAAAATTGAAACAGTGCAGAGGCCTCCCCGGTCACAGCTGTTCGCGTGAGCTGGGCTCTGGCTGTCTGTGGGTGTGGATGTGGCGGCTGGAGGTTCCAGGCTCCAGCTGCTTCTTACCTGAGAGGGCGGAGGATGCTGCGTCAAATCGGAGGCCGGTCGGACGCCCTGAAATTCAATTAAAATGGCTTTACGCGTCTGCGTAGGAGCTTTCTGCGTTAATGGAAGTGGAATTGCATATTTACAATCTCAGTAAAATGAGTTTAATGTGCGGGTCAGATAAAAACAGTTTTATGAGCACCTACGCACGGGGTGCTTTGGCAGTTGAGAGGTGTGTGTGTGTGTGTGTGTGTGTGGGTCTGGTGAAGATGTCCAGGACGCACTCTGGCTGCGCCCACCGTGTTGCCATGACAACCCTGCCTAAAATCCCCCTTTTTTTTGCGTACAAGACTGTACAGGGGACAGCATTCCCCATCGTACCCTGCCCTCTTGAATAAAAAAAACACACACCACACACATGCACACGCACCCACACACACACACACACCACACACCCCACACACACACACACACACACACAACACACCCCACACACACACCCACACACACCTACACACCTACCTTAAACTGTAGCTGTATCCCTGGCGGTGTTTGGGCCGGTACGTTCTCGGGCTCCGGGCACGCTCTGGCGACCAGGCTGCTCTTTATGGTGTTGCTTTGGTTCCTGAAAGATGGGTTTTACACAAGAGGAGTCACGGGGGCCATTTTCCCCACAGCTGCAGTTACAGCGCAAACCAGAGCGAGCGTGGGGCTGATGAGTGCGTGCATCTACACCTCGTGTTGAAAGAAGTGGGTTTGCAGAGGAGGGTAGGGTTATAGAGGAGGTCTGTGTGTGTGTGTGTGTGTGTGTCTGTAATCAAGTCTAATGTACTATTGCAATTTGCATAAAACATTATTCCATAACACGCTATACCCCAGCCTAAAACGCCCCTTATAAGCAAGGAACCAGACACAGTAAGAGGAGCCCATCCCCTATTGGCCGGCTCAGGGTTGGTGGGTTCGTGGTGACAGTGCACGGTGCAGCAGCGGTCGGTAAGGGAAAGGAGTTATGGGTAATGAGAGAGGGGCGAGCGCGTTCCCACCGTGAGTCGCCCTGCAGGCCGGACCCCTTCGTCTGGCTCAGCTCAGAGTAAATTAATTTCGCGGACCTGACTTCATCCGTTTCTCCGATCACACGGACATGTACGTCCCCGTCGCGTCCCAGGAGCCAGCTGACTCTCTTCTTGCTGGCTGCGGAAACACACAGATACAGACACACACTTCCTGTGAGGCAAACACACACAGATACAGACACACACGTCCTGTGAGACAGACACACACAGATACAGACACACACTTCCTGTGAGGCACACACACAGATACAGACTCACATTTCCTGTGAGACAGACACACACAGATACAGACACACACTTCCTGTGAGGCAAACACACACAGATACAGACACACACTTCCTGTGAGGCAGACACACACAGATACAGACACACACTTCCTGTGAGACAGACACACACAGATACAGACACACACGTCCTGTGAGGCAAACACATACTGATACAAACACACACTTCCTGTGAGGCAAACACACACAGACATATTTTTTAAATATATCATATTTTATGTACTGTAATTATATATATATATATATATATATTGTTCATGTTGGTTACATTCAATAAATACATAAGTAATTATACATGTCATTTGGGACCAATGCAACAGAAGCACTTTCATTTTTGTCTATGAGACGCATGGGTGTTTTATTCTGGACACGTTATCTCTCTGTAGATAGGAGACTGCGCGCTGGGATAAGGTGACTAAATAAGATACGGGTGGAAGCGGAGGGAGGCGTCCGCGACGCGCTCGCGGCGGCAAACGTGGTTTTTCTACGGGGAAAGCGCAGCGTGGCGTTAAAAAGGCGGGGCTCGCGACAGCCGCCCGTGACACGTGAGAGCGGCGTAGGAAGGCAAGCCTCTCGCGGTTCCGCAGGAGGGTGGCCCGGGCCAGGCGGTTGCGTAAGGAACCGGTTCAGCCGGCGGCGCACCGCGGCTCGGGGACGGCATTCCATCCGGACGGCTCGGGTAACGCGGCCGGAGGTTTCGAACACAAAGGCGAGAGAGAGAGAGAGAAAAAAAAAACCACGCGCGGCTCGCGTCACCCGCGCCTCTCCCCCGATCGGCGAGCGCCGGCGCGCCTTTGAAACGTAAAACGTCGCGCGCGCCGAGCCCGGAGAGAACGAGGGGGGGGCCGAGCGGCGGCGCGGTCGGCTCGCTCTGGAATTGTGCGTGCTTAATCTGAGAGTTGGGGGGGGGGGGGGGGGGGAGAGGGAGATAAAAGAAAAGAGCGAGGGAAGGAGAACAGCGGTGAGAAATTGACAGAGTCAGAGGGAGGGAAAAAAAAAAGAAATGGGAATAGAACGACGCAGACCCCAGGAGACAGCCAGAGAGAGGTAGAGAACGAGTAAGCACGGCAGATAGAGGGAAGGGGCCAGGAAAGGGGGGGATGGCGGAGAGATAAGTTGAAGGCTGGGTCCGTGATAATGGCGTGTTTTGAGCGCTGTGTGTTTTTTGGGCAGGGCGTGTCCTCGCTCCACTGCGTAGTTACGCACTTTCCCCTCAGACGCCCTGGCACGGCGTCTCAGGTGGGGGGCGCTTCTCTCTCCTCCGCGCTGGCCCCGTTCGAGGGCCCCCCGCCCCCCCCAGGCCGGGGGGGCCCCCGCCGAGCTGTCGGTTTGGGGACTGAGAGGGGCCCCCCCGCCGGGGCAGCAGTAATTAGAGACCGCCCGCTGTAGTCCTGGAAGAAAGAACAGCTGTACGGAGGCGTGATGCTCTCCGCTCATAATAGCTGCGATGACATCAGACAGCACACCCTGTTGAGACACGGGCCGGCAGGGTGTGCTGAAGGTGGGGTTGTGTGGGAAGAGACAGAGAGAGAGAGAGAGAGAGAGAGAGAGAGAGGGAGGGAGAGAGAGGGAGAGAGAGAGAGAGAGAGAGAGAGAGAGAGAGAGAGAGAGAGAGAGAGAGAGAGAGAGAGAGAGAGAGAGAGAGAGAGAGAGGGAGTTTACAAACTAAAGCGGACAACTCCCAATTCACTACCCACAATGCCCCCTTACTGTATACTCCACAACACGCTACCCACAATGCACTTCTTACAGTATACTCCGTAACACACTACCCACAATGCACTACTTACAGTATACTCCACAACACGCTACCCACAATGCACTCCTTACAGTATACTACACAAAACACTACCCACAATGCACCAGTTACGGTGTAATAAACATCTCATTACCATAATCAGCATCTCACACAGTGTACAAAATAGCACAACTTGCTAACCACAATTCACTCTTTGCACTGCAACAAGGCACACGCACACGCTTCCTACAATGCCCTACTTACAGTCTAACGCAGCTCGCTACCCACAATACACAGTGTAGAATGCACTGTAATGTACAGCTCACAACACACAGCATACTATTTAGTGCGGAAGTCAATATTCATAAGATAATAAACAATAAACAATAGACAATAAACTCCCTATTCCCACCAACTCCCTAACAACACTGTAGCACACATTTAATAAAACGGTTTGAATGAGTGAATGTACTACCCACTTTCCATCACTTTCAGTGCTGAGATGCAAAGCTTTTAATGTAAGACTTTGCTTTGGAATGTGTGTATATCAGTGATCACAAGCATCCCTTAATGAGAGTGGAATGCAGCGGTGATGACAATTCCTGTCTGCCCACTGCCTGCTGTTCAACAAAGCTAAGCTCCATGTCCTCTGCATCTCCCCCTGCCCACGTTCAAATCATTTGAATCATTGCTTAAGGACCAATATTCTATCATATTCCTACAAAATCGAGGTTACATCTCTGGTCACATATGTAGTATTGTGTATGAGCGTGGCTTAAAACTGCATGAATCTCAAGTTTACAGTAGATATTATTGTACATGTAGAGATAATCAAGACTGTATTACAAAATTAATATGGTTTTCGTTTCCGGAAGCTTAACCTACTGGTGTCTGAAACCCTAGTCAATATTAGAGAGACTCTAGTAATAAGAACCAACTATCAGAATAGTATTATTGGTGTGTGCAAAGCCGGGGTAAAACTGGGGTACTAAGGCAGTGCGAGGGGGGTATTAGAGGGGCAATACTGAAGTATGCCAGAGTGGGGGGGGGGTATTAATGAGGAAACACCCGGCGCTTTGCCGCATGTGACAGCTGTGGGTGGTGGGTGGGGGGGTACAGAGGGAGCTCTGTTCCTCCCGAGCTCCATGACGCTGGCAATATGCTCAATAATAAGCGCATTGTCATCCAGCCAGTCAGGGAAAAGACTCCTCTGACACTGCGACATGTTCTCTGGGGGGGGGGCGAGTTACCGAAGGAGGGACGGGGCCATTCTGGTGACCTCGTTCCATCGCCCGGGCAACGCGGCAGGGCCCCCACCGCCACGAGACGAGAGGGAAGACGGACACCGGTCACGTTCCCAAGCCCCGCCCCCCCCGGGGGCGTGGCCTCTCTGTTTGCTAACTTTCTGCGCTGGAATATTGCCGAAGAAAGTACATCCAGTTCTGAGTCATTTGAATGCTCTCAATGTCATAAATTTACCAACTGTCAAATGGAGGAATGTGGAGGAACAGGATTCTGCCAAAAGAAAGGGTCAGGGCAAAAGTGCCTTACCCAGCACGGGAGTGTGTGTGTGTGTGTGTGTGTGTGTGTGTGTGTGCGCGTGCACGTGCACATTTACGTGTACGTGTATGTATTAGTGTCTGTGTGTGTGTGTTAGTGTCTGTATATGTGTGCATGTACTGCATTTGTGTATACTGTACGAGTGTTTGTATGCACGCCTATATGAGCGTCTGTAATTGTGTGTGTGTGTATGCTTGTATCTGTGTGTGTGGGTGCGTGTATGAATGTCTGTTTATGTGTGTGTGTGTGTGTGGGTGGGTGGGTGCGTGTGAATGTCCGTTTATGTGTGTGTGTGTGTGTGCGTCTGTGTGCATGCGAGTGTGCGTGTTGATAAATGCCCTGTTTTCTTCATGACTGAGTTTTGAGCGGGCAGGGCAGAGAGCCGTCCTCTCTTTTGTCCCGTTCCTCCCCACCTCTCTTTCACTTTCCTCCCTGTCAGTTTCGCTCGCTCTTTCTCACGAACGCACACGCGCACGTGCGGTTAATGATCTTCCCCAGCCTGCTTTTGATTGTTTTTTGCCATTCCTGGGCTGATCTAAATTAGCAGCAGCCCTCAGGAGGTCAGGTGCTTTTCAGGTGACTGTATCTAACATGCTTTGCATTAGCATTAGTATTAGCATTAGCATTCCCCTCATATGAAATACTTTTAGAGGCATACTGTGTAGGATTTTTGCCTTGAAAATATTATAAAATAATCATGCTAAAAATCCTGCATGGTATGCCTTTAAATAAAAAAACAGTACCTGAAAGGTACTGTAACACTGCAGTGTTGGATACAGCATAATAAAAGTACTGCTTTGTTGTTTTGATTGTCAGTAAATAAATTCTGACGATCAAAAATAAATTACTTATTTTTTGCTTGTTCATGGGTTGCCAGGCGTTCACACACACACATGCATGTACACGCGCACACACATGCGCGCACAGACACACACACAGTACCTGAACATCACTCACTTTCTACCCCCACTTGACACCCTGCTGGAGCTTTGTAAACCCAGGCTGGAATAGGAGCTCTGTGCCGCTCTAAAGCCAGGCTACAGTGGGAGCTCTGTGCCCCTCTAAAGCCAGGCTGGAATAGGAGCTCTGTGCCGCTCTAAAGCCAGGCTGCAGTGGGAGCTCTGTGCCGCTCTAAAGCCAGGCTGGAATGGGAGCTCTGTGCCGCTCTAAACCCGGGCTGGAATGGGAGCTCTGTGCCGCTCTAAAGCCAGGCTGGAATAGGAGCTCTGTGCCGCTCTAAAGCCAGGCTGGAATAGGAGCTCTGTGCCGCTCTAAAGCCAGGCTGCAATGGGAGCTCTGTGCCGCTCTAAACCCAGGCTGCAGTGGGAGCTCTGTGCCGCTCTAAAGCCAGGCTGGAATAGGAGCTCTGTGCCGCTCTAAACCCAGGCTGCAGTGGGAGCTCTGTGCCGCTCTAAAGCCAGGCTGGAATGGGAGCTCTGTGCCGCTCTAAAGCCGGGCTGGAATAGGAGGTCTGTGCCCCTCTAAAGCCAGGCTGCAGTGGGAGCTCTGTGCCGCTCTAAAGCCAGGCTGGAATGGGAGCTCTGTGCCGCTCTAAACCCGGTCTGGAATGGGAGCTCTGTGCCGCTCTAAAGCCAGGCTGGAATAGGAGCTCTGTGTACTGGACACAGCTCTCAGTGCTGGGCTGTTTCACACCTCTGCTGCGTGACTGTTGTTTGCCTGTTATTGTTTACGATGCCTCCATACCGCACGGCAACCTTATTTCCTTATTTACTCTGATTTCCCCCGGATAGGAAAATGTGCAGTCTTGACAATCAACAATAGCACTGTCGGCAAAGCACCGCGGGCACTTCCTGTGGCTCATGGGGACTCCTCGCTTTTTACATGGGCTGCTTACATGGTCACCGAAAGTGGTGCGCATCTCACATACGGAATCTGTCACTGTGTGTGTGGAGTGTGTGTGTGTGTGTGCGCAAGTCTGTGTGTGTGTGTGTGTGTGTATGTGTAAGTCTGTGCGTGTGTGTGTGTGTGTGTGTAAGTCTGTGCGTGTGTGTGTGTATGCGTGTGTGTGTGTGTGCAAGTCTGTGCGTGTGTGTGTGTGTGTGTGTGCGTGTGTGCGTGTGTGTGTGTGTGCATGTGCGCGTGAGTGTGTGCGCACGTGTGCGTGTGTGTGCGTGTGTGTGTGTGTGTGTGTGGCCTCAGAAGTATTGTGTTACAGAGCGCTGTTTCTATAGATAGCGGTATTGACTGAAATATTGGTTAGCTTATTGACCGCCAGTGTGAGGATTAGCTTTTGCAAAGCATCTTCCTGTTTTCAGTGAAGCTGTTTTTGAAATATTTACTCTTTCCAAAGACTGTTTTACCTCAGTCCCTCTGCTGAGCTGCAAACAGGCTCGGTCACTTTAATTTAGGTTCCCTGTGGTTTTCCTGACCTTTTTTTCCGGAGCCAAATTAGCTCGTTTTTTCCCCGCTAATTAGCCATTTTCTAATTCCCTCCCTCTCTGCCTCATCTGGTATGTGCTGAGCGTTCTGGCACAAAATGGCTGCCAGGTAGCTGAGCAGACAGCGACTGAGGTGACTCACCTCCCAATCCTGCCATTAGAAGCATTTGCAATCACTTAAAGGGTGCGAAATTAATGCAGTCCATTATTACCGCGCAGAGCCAGCCGCTGGCATAAACACTCTGCAGTCGGCTTGGGCCACAACCAGCCCTGGGAAACACAATTCAATTTTTTTTTTTTTGGAGCACTTTGGGGCCACAACAACAACATTTCGGGCCTCCAAAACCCCTAAAGCTGGCTCTTATACCATGAATATGTCAGCAAGCCATGTGACATGTTTTCCTCAGCCTGTGCTAGAAACTGGGAAAATAAACGGGAGGAAGGAGAGAGGGAACACCACTAAACACCGCAACCAGCCAGAGGCACAGAGAAGCCGTAGAGTCTAATTCTGTCACGTTTCTGTGACGCTGTGTGCAGAGGCTTTGGTAGCAAGTAATGTGACAGAAAAGCAAGGCTGTTCTGCGGGGGGCCATTTTGGCTCCAGACTTTGCTCGTTCGGTTTCCAGCTCTAGTGAAGCAGAAGGCGTCTTTTAGCCACTGACCTTTTTTTGGTGCTCTCAGACCACACTTTTGAAGTGGCTGGCTTGTTCCTCGACACCGAGCACACAAGGGGCCACAAGGGGCCACAGGCGGAGTGGGCCTCCTGTTGACCTGTCATAAGCCCAGGTGAAACTGAGGAAAGCACTGCCCTGCCAGCACGGGACGATACAGTACTTAACGGTATGGTACTGAACATTGTGGTACAGGATGGGGCGGTGCGGTGCGGGACGGTGCGGTACAGGACGGTGCGGTACAGGATGGGACGGTGTGGTACAGGACGGTGCGGTACAGGATGGGACGGTGCGGTACAGGACGGTGCGGTACAGGATGGGACGGTACAGGATGGGATGGTGCGGTGCAGGACGGTGTGGTACAGGACGGTGCGGTACAGGATGGGACGGTGCGGTACAGGACGGTGCGGTACAGGATGGGACGGTGCGGTACAGGACGGTGCGGTACAGGATGGGACGGTACAGGATGGGACGGTGCGGTGCAGGACGGTGTGGTACAGGACGGTGCGGTACAGGATGGGACGTCGGGACAGGACGGTGCGGTACAGGATGGGACGGTGCGGTGCAGGACGGTGTGGTACAGGATGGGACGGTGTGGTACGGGACGGTGCGGTACGGGACGGTGTGGTATGGGATTTGTGCGGTACAAGACATTGCGGTACAGGACGGTGCGGTGCGGGACGGTGCGGTGCGGGAAGGTGCGGTGCCGGACGGTGCAGTACGGGACGGTGCGGTACGGGACGGTGCGGTACGGGACAGTTCAGCACAGGACGGTGCGGTACGGGACGGTGCGGTACAGGATGGGATGGTGCGGTACGGGACGGTGCAGTACGGGACGGTACCTTTCGTCTGCTTGGATTTGAGCGCGGCGCTTCCCTCCCTGTCCAGCTTCTCCTCGCGCTCCGTCCAGCGCCGCACCTGCTCCTGCCTCATCTTCAGGAAGAGGGTCTGCTTCTGCTCCTCGTTCAGCGCCTCCAGGACGTCCGGGTCGATGTACATGTCCTTCAGAATCTGCTGCAACATTTTCGGGCCGCTGCGAGTGGAGGGGAGAGGGAATCCCCCTCCTTTTCTCCCGCTTAAAAGAACAACGTGTTGTTTTGGGAAGAGGGCGAGAGGGAGAGTCGGACAACGGCTCCCTCTATAGGACCGTCAGTGCGGCGGCCATGTTTCACACCCTCTCCGCACCCCGTCACCAGACAGACGTCAGCTGGGAATCTGCAGCAGAAAGGAAAGGCCCATTTCACAGTCTGGTGTCAGCTGGTTTTCTCTTTCTTTCTTTCTTTCTTTCTTTTTTGTACCACTTTTCTGCCTTTTACCCTTTCATCTCTCTCTTTATTTTTTCTCCCCTCTGTCCTTCTCTTGTCTTTTTTGTTCATTCTCTATTTTTGGTTAGCCTGTTGCTTTTGCGTTTGTGGACTTGTTTAATGTGCTTTCAAAAAAGGTTTGTCGTTCTGTCACAGTAGTAAAGCTTCAGTTGAATTGAATTAAATGATTCTCACTTCCTTTTCATTTTTTTTTTAAATGTCTGTTTTGTAGGAACTGGTGCTGGCAGATTCCCAGTGCTAACATTATGGGATGTTAGGCTGATTTTGGGGGCCTGTCAGACCCACTCTTCCTCATTCTTTCTCTTCATCTGGCAGTTCTGATCTGACCCGAGCCAAACTTCACCTCTGTCTGCTGTGAACCCCATTAAACAAGGCAGCACCCCAACAGCATAGCCGACAGGTCCTTAACAAAACTTTGTTCTGTCTCTCCTCTCTCTTTCCCTCTCTCTCACTCTCCCCATTCCCTCTCTCTCTCGCTCACTCTCCCCCTTCTCTCTCCCTCTCTCTCACTCTACCCCCCCTCTCTTTCTCAGTTCAATTCAATATGCTTTATTGGCATGAAATACATATAATATGCAAGCATTCTATAACAATTCTAAAGGAATGAAAACAACACAAAAATATATACGTATACACACAGTATAAATATATAAACATTTAGTGAACTGTAATTATAATGTTTACACATTGAACAGGTAGCACGCTGTATTGTTTATCTGTAAATCTCTCTCTCCTGTGGCTGGCTGTGACATTGATAATTGTGACAACATGAACAGCAGCAACAGCGAAGGTGCACTACTGAGAGTCAGACACAGAATGCTGTCACTCA
>NC_057935.1:6883775-6978775 GCF_018555375.3 Anguilla rostrata | reverse complement strand
GTTCGGGGACGGCCGCGGACTGCCGTCCTCCTGCCGCGCTGCTGACCCGCGCAGAGCTGACAAACCGATAAGAGAATTTAGAACCGCTGCTCCCTTCGCTCTTCCCTCTCCGTCGTGTTTCCTCTGCGGTTGTAGCGCTACTGCAGGCGTGTTAACGCGCACGGCTCGGTACAGCCAGCGTGTTATACACAAAGGAAACCCGAGGTTATTTAATGGTTGTAAGCCATGTGTGGGTGTAGCTATATTAATTCCGGTGTCTGTTTTCACACATTGTTTGAAAAATTATTTTAGTTATGTGTATTTCCCCGAAAAACAGGACCATAATGACAATTTTTTTTTTGCTCTCGCTTTGGGAAGGTAAGTTGTGACCTGTGCGGCTGCAAGTGTTTATTTATTTATTTTATTTTTATTTTTTCAGCAGTTTGCGAAATGCCTAATTACAACCGCAGACTTAATCATGAACCCCCACGCTGTGATTGGCATTTTAAAATGCGGCTCCCTTGATTAAATATTGGGGTCCCCGGAGTCGCGCTCACCCGCCGCCCCCTTCGCGGCCGTGATTGTGTCGCGTCCCGTCCCGTCGGGGCGCCCGCGGCCCCGCCTCCGTTTCTCCTGCGCTTCGAGGAGCCGCGCCCGCGCTCAGCGCCCGTCCTGTCGGCCGCCGTCCCGCCGCGCTCTCTCCGGGCCGACGCCGGGCCAGCCGGAGGCCGCTCACGGCGGCCCGCTCGCCGCCCGACAAACCCCGAGCGTGATTGCGCGCACGACGGGGTTCCGATTGGCCCGCAATGCTGCCTCCGCGTCCGCCGTCGTCACGACAACCTCGCTGTGATTGCCCGGCGGGGTCGCCGCTCCTCCGCCTCGCAGCGCGCGATGGTGAGGCGATGTGGGGCGGCCCCCCGGAAAGGACCCAAAACACCCCCCCGTCCTGTCCTTTCACACCTGAGCGCGGCCGCGTTTCCTCCCGCTCACACAAATAACCCGCCACTTATCCGCACCTTCCACACAAATACCGCCATTTTCCCCACTACAGACACACATATCGCCAAATGTCCCTATTACAGACCCAGATACCACCACTTATCCCCACCACACAGCCAAATAACTGCCTCGTATCCCTACCTGACCCAAATACCATTACTTATCTCTAGCGCTGACCCAGGTACCGCCGTTTATCCCCTACCATAGGCAGAAAGACCACCAAAACATCCCCACAACACACAAAATTACCACCACATAGCCCGAGCACATACACGTAGAGATGTACAGATCACTGGGATCAAACCCCCAATATCCAGACACCCCTTTTCCTGCCCATTGTCAGACATCAGTCCCCCCCCCCCCCCGCCCCCACCGATGATCTCCTATCCCCTCAAACCCCAGCCCTCTTTCTGGAACATTCTCACAGGCATCTCGGACACGGTCAGCTGACCTCAAAACTTTCCCCCCTGAGCAGGAACCTGCGATCTGAGACGGCAGTCTGCTTTCTCTCAGATAAGAGAGGAACTGCCGAACCGCCGTATCCCCCCCCAACGGCCCCGCCCGCGTTTCTCAGCCCGCGCGGCTCGCTGTGTCCCCGTGCCGAACTCTCGCCGAGTCTCGCCAGGTCCGCTCCGGTCCCGCCGCGGTGCCCTCGGAGTCTGAGGCCTCTCCTCTCCTCAGCGAAGCCGTCCCCTTCTGCCCCGAAAATGCGGTCGATGCGATTCAGCGTCTGCGGCCGCGTTTTTTAAACTCATTTTCGTATATTTTACTGCGCGTTTACTTGCCTGACGCCGCGTCTCCAGGGCTACTTAGCAGGCTAGGCACGGCGAGAACCTACAGGATCAACAAGAACACACCTACAAAGCAGTCGGGAAAGGAGCGCGCTGTGGTGCTGTGCTTATTTTGTGCGCGCGTACTGAGCCCTAGCGGTACAGTTCCTGAAAAAATGGTGTTAGCGTGGTGTCGAAAGTGGTCGATCGGAATAGCAATGCTAATAGCAGCTCACGGAGGTCTGAATGTTCTGCAGCGTGGCGCTCTGTCACCTCGGGAATTGGAGTGGTTGCGTGCTGTGTGCCAGGTGTAGGACGTGGGGATAATCGCAGGTGAATTTGAGTGTATGAACGAGTAGCTATTTGAAGGTGTGATCGAGATTCTATTCAAAACCGCCAAACCACCGCCTGCCTGGGCACTTGCCCTCCGGTGCCCCCGACCTGTCTCCACCTCTGATCTCGCTCCTGTGTTTGAGCCTACTGGACTGATTTTGGGATTATAGTGCAGTCGCTGTCACTGCACATATTAGTGTTGCAATTTATGAGTCCACATGAGCTCGGACTGTGTGTGTGTGTGTGTGTGTGTGTGTGTGTGTGTAAGGGGGGTGGGGGGGGTGGCGAGGGGGAGCGACATTTTACCAATCGACAGAAGTAATTAAATGAGAGCCACTGTTTAATTAAATTTGGATTCTGGGTGTTGCAGTAAATGGAACGCGCAATTAATTAAAGAGGGGGGTCGTTCAGGGACTGGGGCACCTCAGGACATCGAGACGGGACGGACTGGTCCAAAACAGTGCCACGTGGGCAGTTGGGTTCCAAGAATGCTCGGGTTCGAATCCTGTTCTCTGCTTTGTCTCGCAACTAGCTGCTTCAGGAAATGAGCGCAGAGCGAACAGCTACAGGAAACTGCCCTGGAGGGCCCCTGTGTGGGGTATCTTTTGGGGACGTTTCTGCAGGGGGCAGTAGTGCACCACACACAGGGCTCAAACTGAACCCCCACAGTTCAGGCCCTGAATGGGAGACCTATGGGGAACTGCAGTAGTGACGTACAGTAGTGAGAACATCAGCGTTACTCTCAGGAATATGAAAATGTGGTATCACAATGAGGCCCATTAATCTATCAATCAATCCAACAAACAACAATTTTAAGAAAGTCACACTAGACATATTACCTGGCTTTACACAGCTATAACTAGCATTATTGAAAGGGAAATACAAAGAATGAAAGGGGAAAAGGAAGGTCAGGTGAGCCATGGTGCGTGTTTAGTCTGCATGGGAATATGGACGAGGTTTCTGCTGTTCCTACTGCAGTGGGAGGGTCATTCCACCAATAGGGAGCCAGAACACACAGGAAGTGAAACCTCCTCACTCAGTGGTGAAAATGAGCAGCTGACTGACTGTAGGTGTTTTGGAGACGGTGTGTAGTTGTGTGACTAGGACTGACAGAGGGTCCTGCTGGGACCGAACAGGCATAGCTAGAATGGTGTAGTACACGCACCCATCCGGAATTGTGTGGATCGATTGTATTTTTGCGCATTTTGCTTGTCTTTGTTCTTTTTGTGTGTTTTTTTATGCCGTATTGTCTAAAACCAAATGTGTTGCCCTTCTTATTAAAGCGATTTTAATGAACTGGTCGCAGGTCGCAGGTTCGATTCCCAGGTAGGACAATTGTTGTTGTACCCTTGAGCAAGGTACTTAACCTGCATTGCTTCAGTATGTATTCCAGCTGTATAAATGGATGCAATGTGAAAAGCTATGTAGAAAGGTGTGTGTGTGGCTGGGGATAAGATCATCTGCTAAATGCCTGTGATGTAATGTAAAGAAAAAGAGTAGCCACATCAAACATGTGACTCTCTCTCCCTCTCCCTCTCTTGCATGCATCTTGTATTTCCCAGCAACTCAAAAAAAAAAAAAAAAAAAACAGTTTCAGTCAAGGTGACTTTTCCAAGATCCTGCAGGGAGAATTCTGAATTTTAAAAAGGGTAAATGAAACACCACAAATAAAGAAAAAAAAAAGAGCTGTATTGAAATGGAAAAAATTTTAGTATAATAAATACATTATACAATTGCGTATAAATACATGATATATTTATATAAAAACACGCTTACGTACCTTTAGGGAGCAGTGGAGATGTGGAGGCTTTGCATTTCAGATTAATGGCAGGCTGTCCTTAGTGAAACTAAAATGTAGTGGCTAATATTTCTCATGCAGATCTGGCTGCTGGGCTTGGTTTGCATATTTATGGATCATCCATGACCGTCAGGCTTGTGAATTTCAGAATGACGAGAATGTGTAATTTGACCAATTAAATTTTTGCAAAATTACATGACTTATGGTTGTGGTTTAAAAAAAGGTTTGGCTCAGCAGATCAAATCTTAAGGATCTTGAATCAAGCCTCATCACAGTAATTCTGAACGCACCACTGCCTCATGAAGTATTGGGGTGTGCTTTTCTGTGGTAAAACTTTCAACTACGAAACAAGTGCCCAATTAAGAGAAAAAACAACCTGCCACTGAGTGTATGTGTGTGTGTGTGTGTGTGTGTGTGTGTGTTCATGTGTTTGCATGTGTGTGCACGTGTGTGTGCACGGCTGTGTGCGAGCATGTGTGTGTGCGTGTTTGTGTATGTGCTGTTCACTCTCTCTCCTGTCCTGTCAGCATAAGAGGAAATACGGTATTCATTTAGCAGTGACATGCTGACTAATCAGTCCGGCCCATCCAACTACAGCACGCCCAGCAGCGGGAAGGGGGCGGGGCCAGAGAAACAGGCCTGCCGCTGGCCACGCGCAGGCTAGCCATTACTCAAAAGACCTTCCGATATTTATCCACCCGTTTATTTATATATGCATTAAAATATGAAAATGTGACACAAGTGCAGCGTCCGAAAAAAAAAATGTACAAATTAAAAGATGTACGTAAGTGCAAATCGCTGAAGGTCAGCCGTCAGAGTGATATAGTCTTGACTGATTGACTGTCGTTTGAATAAGTGAAAATAGTTATTTGTGTATTGTTTACTTGTGGTCAATATATCAAACACAAACCACTTGATATTCAATGAATTTATATTGGTCATAGTAGTCTATATGCTCTGAATGTGATGTGATTCGGCATGTTTGTGCCTCATTGGTGGATATAGGACATTGACCAGATAATTCTTCCATCAGTGACTTCAGCCACAACCCATCAGAACTGAGATGGTGATGCGAAAGTCATTAAAGTAACCTGCGGTACCCTGGTATTCATTAGCAGCGGCGCTAGTTGAGCGCTGTTGCTGATGTCTGCGATGAGTCGCTGTCAGGTTTGCATCAGGTTCTGAACCCTGGCCTTCATTCCACAATAGGCAGATGGCATCCTCCTTGTGCAGGATCGACCTGGCGGAGAGGGGCCGTTAACAGGACCGTGTCTCCAGAGGGTGATTTCACCCTCTCTCGTGGACTCTGTGCTTTTGTTACTGACTCGGGTCCACTGCACGCGATCGCGCGGAGGAAGTCTGCGAATGTTACGCTGCATTGTCAGCACTGGGCTGACTGATGAAAATGAACGAAGTGGCAGAATTTTTCACAATAAGAAATAAAACAGCTTATGATCCTCATGTTAGCTGCATTATCTCGGGGAAAAATATATACCTAGTTGTGCATAGCAGGCCATTTGGCCAGTCTTATCTTATAATTTTGTCAGTATTTAAAAGCGGGATTCTAAAATGTTTTTTGTATGGACATTACAGTACATGGGGCGACGGCAGTAAAAACCCCAAACTGTGAGAAACTGCTGAGTTCAGAGGGGTTCCGCTTGGGCACGTTTTATTGGAATGAATAACATGACGCGCAAGCACGCTGGTCACAGCAGGGCGGTGGGAAATACAGCCTGAAATGCTCCGATGCGTGCGTCTGTATGCCCGAAATCACACACACGCGTGGGAATCCTCTAACGCCAGCGCTACACCTCGAGCACGCCGATCACTGCGATGTAAACACTGTGGGAAAATGGCCGCCTGTGACTCAGGTATCCTGTGGAGGTGAGACAGCCTTCCTGAGAGGCCGTGGTCTGTGGATCACCTGTAGAGAGCATCGAGGCGCTCTCCGCATTAGGCTCCTCGCTGAGAAGCAACTAATACAGAAAAAATACTTTAGTCAGTAAATAAAACGAGAACTGTGAAACGCACAGGCGGACGACAATACGCGCAGTGCGAAATTATCGCTGTGTTTGGACAACTCAGGGGTTTTAGGAGCCGTTCCGCGAGGTGATGTTTTTGTGTGAAAATATTTCCCAGCCTCTGTGTGAACTGCACGATTATCTCATTCGCACCTGTGCCTGCTCGCTCTGTTGACACAGCAATGCTGTAAATAGCTTCATTGTCCACGTGCTGTGCTGTTTGCTTGGGAGTTAACTGAAATCCCTGTAGTTTTATGGACTGCCTCCAACAGTCCATAAGAAAACAAACAAGAAAATGTGTATCTATGTATTTTTTTTATTAAGTTTAATTCTATTTTTTATTTTAATGTATTGGCATAGACAAACTGCTTTAACCAACACTTGAATACACTGTGTCTTTAGTGTAAGGGATTTCTTCCAGATAACTGATTGCATTGAGTTGGCATGCGAGGCAGTACGGATTTCAGGAAGTCAGTCTGTGGGCATCCCAACCATCAGCCTGTTCACCTAAACTGGATTCACACAGTATCTGCCTGGCAACAGCAAGGAGCTGTTGCTGGATTGGGCAAGGGAGGGAGGGCAATATTTAGAGGGCCATGATGGAGTAAACTTTGGCAAAGTTGCATTCCTTTTTTTCCACTCCATTATTTCCATTTATATATCCAGTGTTAAGGACAAAATTGCCCTCTGTTTGACAAAGTGCACTTATCTTACTTTTCTTCCTTTAGATGTACTGTATGGTGACTTATTTCTGTCTACAAAAATGAGCCAATTAAGTTGATTTGCTGTTCTTTAAGGAAAGAAAAAAAATAGGCAGGAATGAGGCTTTCATAATTTCATAAATTATATTACAATAATGTTTTTTATAGCCCAGGCAGTGGTTGGCTACGGTCAAAAACGGTCGGCACAACTTTTTATCATTGTTGTCTTTACATTAACCAAACTTAACCAAAATTCACTTAACCTACGGCCCGTGAATTTTCCCAGAAGAAAAAATCAGTCCAAATCTGCCGGTCTTTTTAAGTTTGCAGACAAAATTGGGCGAGACAACTGGGCGATTAGGCTGAAATACAGTTCCTTTCCGTACATTAAGAGCTCCTTGTGCAGGCCCGAGGAGGCGGAAGAGCTGGCGGGCTGCATTAAACGAGCAGCTCTCAGAAGAGCCAGGAGTGGCTCAATTTGCTCAATTACGGATTTAATTAGTGGAATGAAGTTGCCTGAGCGGCTGGTACGCAGGAGAAGAGAAGACCCTGTGGCCTGCCATTCTCCCGGCATCGCCGGTGAGACTTCTGTTCTTCTGTCGCCGCTGAAGGGGATGAAAGCTCGCGTTAGCGTTCTGAGATCCCCTTTAATGGCGGGCGGTGACTCAGCGCTAACTTTTGTCAACGTATTTCCACTGGGGGTGGTGTCCCGCTCAAAGCAAACCTTTCACCTCACCGATTCCCCCCCTCCTCAGTTCCCCACCCCCCCTCCTCCCCCCCACCTGTCAAACAAACGGGCTTTTGGGCTTTGTTTTGGGCACCAGAGGTGTCCTTGTTTCTGTGCGATGGGCCTCACTCTTGGGTTGAGTGCACATCTCCTGGTGTGTGGCACTGCTGAGGGTCCCCTAGAATGTGCACAACCAAAGCGTTTGAGTATTTTCATTCCCACCTGGACACTGCACATCCCCCCCCCTTTTTCACTACAAGGTGATGCCCACGTATCAGTTTTACCTTCACAGGAACTGCGGCAGACCGAGGGTTAAAGTCAGGGCGCTTGGAGCCGGGCTGTTTACCTCACGGTGTTAGCGCACGGTTGGCCAGCGCTATTGGAAATCGAAGCAGTCCTGTGAAGTCCCTTCTAATTGCTGCGGGACCTAGCGTGGCGAAAGACACAGAGGTCTGTTTGGATCTTGAGAGAGGCGCGCCGATATTTTCCCCCTCCGATGCATTTTTCATTTTCTCAGAGCGGATTTCATTTCGGGTGGCTGAAATCGAGGGGGGGCTTTCGTGCAGATTGTTAATTGTAGTTTTTTTTAAGATTAACGAGGAGGAGTCGGCGTGTATAATCGGTCATTCCCAAGCAGACAATCTTCAAGTCCACTTTCTTCGAGGAGACTCAGAGCATATTTTTAAGAGGTTTTGGTTTAAGGAAAGGAGAACCCTTACACAAGCCGGCCTGCGCTGCCCGCCGTGCTCATTGTTAAGCCGATGGTTCAGCCTTGGCGGTAATTGTCGTGTCTGGCTCTCGCTCAGCGAATTGCGAAGGAAAAGATGCGCTGTTGTTATTTTGGAGCGAGGCGCTGGGGGAAGCCAGACGAGATGGTGACAGACGCGCACGTACGAAGACTGACGGAGGAGGTCGGCGGGAACCCCCTGGGGAGGGGGTTCTTTAAACGGATTCACAAGTCAGCGCTGGTTTGATCTGAACGTCGGGCGCCGTCGGTCTGAGATGAACCGCCACGTGACAGACAAAAACACGCTCTCAGAACATAGCCCACGATTTGGCACATGCGCGTGAAACGAAAGAAAATTGTCAACACATGAATGGGGTGTGCTGCGCATAGACAGTCACGCAGTAATTACACATATCATTTTGGACAGCGGACAAGAAAACTTAATATGAAGTAAGTAGTCGCTTGCCCTTGATTAAGCCTCACTGTATGCTGAACAAAAGCCACACAAATAATGTCCCGTAAAATGATGCTGTGAGAAAATGAATTCAGAATTAAGTTTACCCTAATAATCTTATGTAAATTTTATTTTGGGATATGAAAGTATAGAGAAGCTCACTAGCCCCCTCTGCTGGTATGATCTCTTCACTCCTGGGAATTAAATTATAGGCAGACAATAAACCCAGTTCAGCAGTTTGTTTCCTAGTTTGGTGTCGAGAAGTGATCAGTTTAAACCATTTGTCAGAAAAGACAGACAGACAGACACATACACACGCACACAAACACACACAGGCACGCACATACACACGCACACGCACACACACTAAGGCACTGAGGTTTTGCTCACACTCGAGTTAAGAGTTTTTCTTTTTTCTGTTTTCGCCGAAGATAGCTTGTCTTCCAGATAAAAGCGCATCGATTCCACATCTGTTACGGCTGCCCTAAAAAGGAAACCCGCGCTGTGAAAAACACGCAACTTTTTGTTGAATAGAAACAAAATGGAGGACGAATAAAGAGCTGTATTGTATGGCATTGTGGTCTTTTCTTTGCCGTTCTTATGAGTCCCTGAGGATAATTTGTTTTATTCTACTTTTAGGAGGTTTTAGTCTAATTGTACTGTAGGTCTAAAGTGGCCTTACTGCTACAATGATGTTTGATTTGATTTTTATTTATTTATTTTTTTCATTTGATGTAATGCATCATAAAAATGCCCAGCTCACATGGACTTATAAGACACCATTATTTTCAAGAAAAGTAGTCCAAAAGTGTACACAGTCCAAAAGTGTACACAGTCCAAAAAGCACTGACATAAATCACAAATAATGAAAGCAGTAATACAGTAAGCAAAAGTTGTAGCATTGGAACACACCAGAAGGAAAATAAAGGGTCATTCTGAGCATGTGCCTGTGCATGTGACTGAGCATGCCCAGGTACTTTGTGTAATCATGATGTCATCTTTCCGTAATTGATCACATGATGTAATTTAGTTGTGGGACTCATTCTCTTCTGTCCTCCTGTTTACTCAGCAGTTTGAGGAAATCATCATCTTAATATTAAAATGTGACCCACCCTCCATCTCTCGTCCAGCGGATATTTTTTGGCTGACTTGCGGTTTGACCCATCGCATCATTAGGAATCCAAAGAATCATGAGTTTTGATGTTCGGATACAAGGGAGCCCAAGAGCGAGACGTTAGAAAAAGCTCTGCTGTGCTTGGAGAAATTTTTTTAAAAGTTTTCAAGTGATTCAACTTCATATTTTCGCTCAAGGCACCCGCAACTTATTAAAAAAAAAAGAGTGTTACCCATTCTGCGATGTAAAATTAGATTAGAGTGAGATTTGTCAAACACATAGTCCCTGGTGAACTTAAATGGAGCTGAGTTCTCTGATAGCGCAAGTTGCTCTGGATCAGAGCGCCAGCCAAATGAAGGTTATGTAAAGCGATGTAATTAAAGGAGGCGCAGACGGAGGAAACAGACAGTGGGGGGGGAGACGCAAGGGAGGTGTGAAACTGCGACGCCGTTCCTCCGCGCTCTTCCGGTCCGGACCGCGCTCAGAGGACGATTAAACGGACGGACGCCCCGAACAGCCCTCGTAAAAACGCCAAACCGCCGTAAAGCCACGCCCCGCCCCGTCCTCCTGCCTCTGACCGTCCGCGCGGCGCGTGCAGCGTGGAGAGAGAGAGAGAACAGCCCCAAGCTCCAGCGGCGTTTGCGTTCGCTCAGTCAGAGGGGACAGCGAAGGCTCGTGGGAAGGCGTCGGATATTTAATCACCCGCGAGATCAGCTGAGAGGAACGCGCGATGGCGTCTGTCACCTTCTCCCCACTCACCTCGGAAGCACCGCGCCGCTTCTCTACCTGCCGCTCCCATTGGCTCACTGGGCTTATTAGAGCTATCGGCAAGCTCTTCCCTCACTATTGTCATGGCAACAGTGGGAGGGTGGTGATTGGGCGTCAGCCTTGCTAGTCTAATCTGAAAGCTTCCTCAGCCAGGAGAACCTCTGATCAGATGTAAGATATACGATGATGTGCTTTTTTCATTATTTAAGCTATTTCATACAGGGGGGTTACTTAAGCCTCTGTTCAATCAACATTTGCCCCTTAATTTGGACTTTTTTGGGTTAATTTTGGTTATCACTGAACTTCAGATAATGAATTAAAATTAATTAATATTAAAACATTTGGGGCATATTTATACAATTTAAATTAAATTAATTTCCTGAACTGACAAAATTTAAATTGAACTGACCCTAACCCTGCTGGGGAAAAAAAAAAAAAAACATAAATGTGCACTTAAGTAAAGTTAAGGACAAGTATTGATTGGATCCAGGCCATAGTGTTTAAAGTTAATGAGCAATGATAAGCTAGTCTTGCTTCAGGTCTTCTGCATCTAGAAAACCAGAGGGAAGAGGGATCAAACAGGTAGCCATTGATTTGTGTGAGCCAGGGCTTTGTCCCCATTAATAACAGTAACAGGGACTACCACGCACCATAGAGAATAGCCTGTTCCAGCAAGCCTTTCCTTTGCCTTCCGTTTATCCTAAAGAAATGCCTCAGATAACTCTGAGGAAGAGTGTCATGGAGAAGTGTTTTCCCTGAGAATCATGGGAAAAAGAGTTTTTTGTCATCATTATATTTTTTGTAGTCAGTTATCAGCATGAGGCAGAGCTGTAGACGTTATCAACCAGGGGTTAACAAGGTGAGCCTGGGCTGGAAGCGATTTGAATCAGGAGCAGATCTTTTACACCCCCCCGATATCTCGGGAAACGGATGAGAGGAGGATAAACGCGCAGTTCCACCACACCGCCTCGGTGGATTTCCACATACCGGCCGCCTCCGCGTTATTAATGGGGGTCAGCCGCGATTTGAGAGGCGGGGGAGGGGAGGGGAGGGGAGGGGAGGGGAACGCGCCGCGCTGAGGCAGACCGGGCCCCTCCCCCTCCCTAATCACGGGGGCAGCCCGCGGAGAACATGGCCGCCTCGTTTCCCCCCCCCCCCCCTGGCCGCGTTGTGCGGGGCCAGCGAACAGCTTCGGCGACGGCGGGCGAGCGTTTCGCGGCGTTAATTAAGCGCATATTTCACCCGGCCGGTCTCCGGCTGTGCGGCGTGGAAAGGACATGTTGAGAAGTGTCTGTTTGGTAAAGTGTCCCGGCACGGCCATCTGCTCTGCGCTTCCTCTGCATCCTCAGGCCTTCGCGGTCCGTCTGAGAGCCTCACGCTGACAGACAGACGTTGCTTTAGGTTTTTTTTTTTTTTTGGCGCTATCGTGTATGGATCAGTCGGGAACATCGAGACCGTGTACTTCTGAGTGTGCTGCTCAAGTCGCGTAAGATATTGGTTTCATTTGTGTTTAACAACGCCAGAGATCTAAAATGTTGGGTTAGTGTGGGACAGAATGGGTTAGTCACAAATGTGGGTTTAGGGGCTAGATTCATCTCTCCAATCTATTCTCTACCCCGCCTCCTCGTCCCAAGTCCAAGTATCTTGGCTCTCTCCACCCTAATTAAATACCCAACAGCCTTCCCTTCCCCCCTGCCCCCGACAGTGCCACCACCCCCACCACCACCTACTCTTCATAATGCTCTCTGAATTAGGTCTCGTTAATATTGCACAATGCCAATAATTGCCCTATTAAGAGGACCCTGCTGCTCAACATATAATGCAGATTTTAATGGCTACTTGACCAGACTGATTTTGAGCACTGTATGCAATACATGTGCAAAAAAACCAGCCGACCAGCTGGAATTCGCCGTGGGGCTTACTGGAGAAGACCGGAAACGTTGATATTCGGTGGTCTGTCTCAGAAAGTGAAGGATTTCAACTTATTAGCAATCAGCATAAGCGATGTACTCGTTTACTCAGATAATCATTAGACAGGCCTCGTGCGAGGAGGAAATTCTTCTGTGCTGGGAAATTGATGATGATGAATGGCCTGGTTTGTCACGTCACCCCCTATTACCGAGCCATCCAGCGAGTGATCTGTATGCATGCAGACGTGCCCAGTCTTGTCACTTCTTCTTTTTTTGGGGGTGGGGGGGGGGGTGGGGTGGGGGGCAATTTTGTTTAAATTGGAAGGCACCTTGAAGAAGTCTCTACACATGAGGAACGCATCATGCCTGTAAATTATGACGCAGTAAGTGACAGAATCGGGCCAGAATTGTACGATCGACCGGGTGATGATTCAGTAGCGTAGCATGATTCAGCAACACAACACGATTCAGTAGCACAGTGCGATTCACTAGCATAGCGCAATTCAGTAGCGTAGCGAGATTCAGTAACACAGCACGATTCAGTAGCACAGCACGATTCAGTAACACAGCGCAATTCTGTAGCACAGTGTGATTCAGTAGCATAGCGAGATTCAGTAACACAGCACGATTCAGTAACACAGCGCAATTCAGTAGCATAGCGCGATTCACTAGCATAGAATGATCGACTTTGCTGTATGATTCAAAGCCACATTTCTGGGTTAGCCGGACTATTTTAGCTCTGTGACATTCAAAGGAGATAAATGAGTGAAAGTTGGTTGCAGACACCGCTGCTCCAGTTATGCTGTAAATAAAATAGCACTTTTATAGATGCCTTCATTTTAAAGATGGCCAATTTCTCCTCAAACGTTGCTCAAACAACAATTTTAATATGATTCTGGCAGGATTTCCTTGCATATTTTACAGTATGGGTCTCCCAACACAAGAAACCTTTTTTGAGGCAAGGTGTTAAGCTGAAAAATTTTGACCATTAGAAAACAAGGAAACAATAGCAGGTAATTCAGCTTTAGCATTATTGGTTGGTGGCAGGGCTCAGCCTGGGGGAGGGAATTGGGCCAATCCAGGGCGCACACGATTGGGTCGTGTTAACAAATCAGCCCGGGGCTTAAAAGGCTTTCCACAGTAGGTGTCTGAGGCTGGAATCTGCACATCAAGAGCGGGGAGTGGGATCGACGGAGACAAACGAACCAACAAAAAACCTGGCTGAAAAGCTTTCGTTTTGTTTGATTCCGAGCCGGCTGCAGTCGTTTAAGGTCACAAAGCACCCGCGGGCCACACGATTCACGTCTTAGATTTCCTTACAACTCTCTACACTTAAAAAAAAAAAAAAAAGTTTTTTAAAAAGACATTTAATTGCTGCCAGCCCACCGCTCCCCCTCCCCCCTATTGTCAGTGTGCTCATGAAGCGGTACATTAATTAATGTTTAAAGGTGTGACACAGCTGCATGGTGCATGCACAAAGTTTTACAAAGAGTGGTAGTGAAACTCTGCAGACTAATTAAGAGAACTTAGCTCAGGGACCAGACTTTACATTGCCTTCCACCCACAAATGACCCCTTTGGCCATCTGGTTGTACGTGGACACACGTAATGAAGTAACGCAAGTTGCAAGTTCCAAGTTCTTCCGAAAGGAACAGTAGCATTGGCTCCTCCCTCAGGTCACCCGGCCAGAATGTTCAGGTCACTGGTCGTATTATGACATCACACTCGATCACCCATGGAAACGGTGGACCTGTGGATGTGACCGTTCGGGAGCTATATAAAAGGCCTTCTTTAAAACCATTTCCTGGATGTGCCCTCCAGGTAATGGGGTGAGAGTGCTTTGATGAAACGAGCAAAATAAGTTGGGAGGCGCGCAAAAAGGACAGCCAAAGAGATGGGAGGTGGAAAAAAAACAACAAAACAAAACAGTGCACTGTCATTTCACCCGTTTGTAATATTAGAGATGGATGGATACTTGGGGAAGAGGAGAGAGGAGGAGAAGAGAGAAAAGGAGGCAATTGAATGAAATGATGAAAAAGGGGGAAAGAACTGAAAACAATATTTGGATGGTTGGTTTCATGCAAGTCATCTGTCATGTCGCAAGCAGTTCGGCTATGTGGCGGAGCGAGGGAATGTGAGAATGGAGGTGGGGAGGGAAAGAGGGAATAAATGAATGATGAACATTCATTTTTTTCTTATAGAGGTCCAGGTGACAAAGGCTTTTAACAAAGGCCCATCCATCCAGCTAAGAAGTGGGCCTACCTTGCGACAGACCGACATTTCTGTTCGCTCTCTATCAGGACAGTGGTGCATCATGGGAGATATGTTTATTCTAACATTGAGGATCAGGGGCAGTCGGCAAAAACGTACTCTCTGTGGCCTTTCATGGCATTCCTTTTCCATGTAAATTAATTATTCTCTCTCACTTCATTGGCTCATTCATTAACTGGGCTAATGTTTGTATAACGTTCCCAGCGAATTTTACCAAATAAAATTAATCTAGCTAGTAAGTTTTTTGCTACATGGTTGTGGTGATTAGTTTTGTTATTGAAACTAAAAGTAAACAAATGATTATAATTATTGTTATTATCATTAGTAGTAGAAGTAGTAGTAGTAGTTGTTGTAGTTTTATTGCTATTATTATCATTATTATTATTCCTGGTTGTTACAATGAGCATGCAGTGTGGGAAAAGTAATCGTTTTGACAGTTGAGGCATGCCTGTCTCCAGGGATCACAGCTATGTGGAGACTCGCTTGGCATATTATGCCAACAAGTGCCAAGTTGTATAAACAGGCTACGCTTGTGAGTAACACGGACTATGGATGAGCTGGGCCCAATTCAGTCAAACTGAAACATGCTTCACCCCTTAAATTATTCTTAAAATGTCCTTATTTTTGTGTCTTTTTGGCAATGCAACACTTTCCATTTGTTTACGGGGCTGTGACTACATAACTGCATATATAAGAAAGAAAAAAAGGGGGGGGGGGCAGTGTAAATACACTTCCCAGCATCCCCGCAATGACAAATTGTGCACTGTGTGAGAGCGCCAAGGTCCCACGGACCAGGAACATTAATCAGGGGAATTTTCTGACGCAGCGATTGAGGCCGTTCACCGATATTTAACCCGACTCTGACAATCGCGAGTTGATTACAGCCGTGTATCAGTCACCCCCCCCCCCGCCCCCCTGCCCCCCACCCAGGCTCACTAAATATGTGGGGGCATCACGGCTGTTGCCACTTATAACTGCTTCCTTATAACTGTCTGCCCCTGGGAGGTGGGCTATTGGGCAAAAGAGTGTTTGGTAGTGTTTCATCTGCTTCGCCATCGACAGGTTGAGGGATGGGTGGTGGTGGTGGGGGTGGGGTTGGGGGGGGGCGGAGAAGGAGCGGGCCGCTGCCGGTGAATTCCTGGGGGCCGGCAGATTTGCTATCGACCGTCCCCTCCGAAAGCAGAAGACCTTTTTGCAGGGGGGCTCTGTTAAAGCACGCCTGGGGTGTTTTTCTGAAAGATGTGCACTGGTTATCACCCTGCAGTTATTATTTTAAGCTTATATATTGATGGAGGCTAGCAGTTTTTTTTTGTTTTAAACTCTGGATCGATCGAGGAATTGTTAGAAAAGGAACTGCTGTGTGAGTATTTGTTTGGAGGTGTCATGGCCATGCACCACCGGATGCACATACAGTTCGTAATTACCATTTCCATGAATTATAGATGCTGTTTTAGCAGCACAGAGACGCACACACACGCACACACGAGCATATAGTGTTTGTGGTTTGTTTAAACTTCAAGGACAAAGCTTATTTTTGGGAGATGGCAGTGCCACTGTTTCCATAAGAGACAGAGACAGAGAACAAGAGAGAGAGAGAAAATGAATGAGAGCCTTTGAGAAATTGCATCCTTAGTTAAGCATTATTAAAAATGTATGACAGATCCCTTTCAGTTATTAATATCTGTTTTGGCGGTAATGAGCGAAAATTGGAGCAGGGGACGGCGGGGTGGGGATGGGGGGCGATCGTTGCCGTGCCAGCAAACCGCCGGTCAGCATCAGCACCACTGTGACATCATCCTGCTCAGTGAGAAACCTTCTGGTAGCCTGATGCTGCAGCACTGGGTGACAGTTAGCCTGCAGTAGGCCTGCAGAAGCCTGCTGCTCTATGCCCCAGGCCCATGCTAGGGCTAGCTCACTCAGTCTTGCTGGAGTACAGGGGCTGTGTGTGAAAGGGAACAGGCTGGATCGCACGTGGGCCAGAATCCGGTTAGCGCTCTTCCACGCGCCGCCGCCGCGGCGTTCCGACGCGCCTCCGTCCGTGCCCGGATTGCGGATCGCGGGCCCGATGGGAAAACCGGGAGCGGACGAGGGGTGTTTGGAATTCTGGTGCTCTCCCGTCTCCCCGAGAGACGGATTGGTAAATAAATTCCGAGCTGTGCTTCGGCGTATCGCTCGTTCTCCACCGGGCGACGTGCGTTTGAGATCCTCTAACCAGTCCATCAGAAAATAAAAAGGCAGCCAAGGAACACAATCCTGCAGCTCCACTAGCCCCAAAAGTTTGGCGTAAAAAAAAAATAAAAAGAAAAGGTCCTTACTTGAATTTTTCCTGATAGACTTTGGACATAGAATATTTAATAATTAATAAGTGAACACATGTGGTAAAAACATGCACAGTGCATGATTTATTTGTAAGATCTCTATTTATTATTTATTTTTCCTGTCCTATTTTCTGACAGGATTTTTGCTTTTCTGGGCTGCGGCACAAAATGTACCTTTCTAGCTCTGTGCTTTTCTCATATTAATAATGCCAGTCTCCAATTAAGACAAGATACAGTGTGTCTTATACCTCAGAAGGTGATATAAATTGGGAAGCATGTGGATCTCATTTTCTCTTATCTTTTAGCAAAAAATTATTTAAAAAATTTAAATAAAAACGGTGTTACTGCCATTCTTTGGTGCCTGAACTTGTGAATGGAAAGTGAGAACAGCTTGCTGAGATTTAGGGTTAGGGTGAGGGTTTGGGGTAAGCATCTCCTATCCCATGCCTTTTTCAGCTCTGTAATCAGAGGCAGCCTGCATGTGAATCTCGGAGATTAACACTTCGCTATCAGTGCACCAGGAGTGAGGGGAGGGAGGGGTAATTAGGGTGTCTGGGAGTAATTAAGGTGCGCCTGGTTAATAATAACGATAAAGGAAAGAGAATAATTACCGCGATTGCGCGGCGCTATTTTGCTGTTTTTGTGTTTGTGAAGCGTTGGACACGCTGCAAACAGCAGCTTGCTATCTGCTTTCTGTGACACTTTAATGACATGGTAATACAGCACCTAGACTGAGAGAGGGGGAGGGAGGGAGGGAGGGAGGAGGAGGGAGAGACGAGAGGGGGAACTGAGGGTAGTCATCCAGATGGGGTAGGGAGGGAGGGAGAGAGAGAGGGAGAAAGAGGGAAAGGGGGGGGGGACTGAGGGGTAGTCATCCAGATGGGGGAGGGGGGTGGAGCTTGTGAGGGAATGCAGAGAAGGATGCAGAAGCAGCCACATTTAGGGATTGAGAAGGAGCGAGGGGGTTGAAAATTCCCCCCGGCCGGGACGTGTGGGGGCAGCTCCGTCGCCCGCCCTTGCCCCGCCCCTTCCTCGGCACCCGTCACCCGCGATCCGATTCCGGATCCTTCCGCACTCACAGATCAGGCTGGTCTCCATGGAAATGCAGCTGCGTCTCCCTGTCCGTGCGTGGCGGTGCTTTTCACCAGCCTGGCCTGCTGCAGTGGCCTCAGAGGCCTGGAAGAGCATCAGCGGGTTTCAGTGGTGAAACACCCCTTACTCCCATCCTTCAGTTTAGCAGGGCTGAAGGGACACACACACACACACATGCACACACACACACACACACATACACACACACACACACACACACACACACACACACACACATACACACACACACACACACACGCACACACACACACGCGCGCACACACACGTACACACACAAGCGCACGCACACACACAGGCGCACGCACACACACACACGCACACACACACTCAGTCATTCTCTTCCCGTCCCCTTGTGATGTACAGCGATTCATACTCATTTACACTCCGTTAAGGAAGATGCAGTCACAGCGGCTCATGGTAAATATATCCCCATTGCCAGCTGGGACCGGAAAAAAAAGGAAAGATGACGCATTTCTGTAAAATTACGGTGCTTGATTGCGTAAGGATGTTTGAGTGATTAGGGATCGGGAGGAAGCATTGGCTGTCATACAGCGCTGATCACCACACACTGCCTTTCGGCTTCATTCAATGTTTTCCTATTGATAAATCACATCGGTTTTACATGCATTAAAACTGAAATAAAGTGCTTTGCATGTCGAGGAGACAACAGTGGAAGGACACATTTTTTACGACGAGCGCGGTTTTTAAGATTCTGAAGTGGAGAGAAAGAGGAAAATTGCCCTGGGATTACTGTATCGTAAATTGTGCCTCCTTCTCCTTCTCCGTTCCTGGAAGGATGTAAGACAACTTTATACCCTGCATAGCTGAAGACCCCAAAACTGAGAAATGGATATTGTGTCGTTTAACGGGGGACGCGGCGGACGTGACAGGAAAGGCGAGCGAGTAATCAAGCCGAAGCTCCAAATTGCCGGTTATGGGGCAGACTGCACTTAGAGCTTTATGTCGCGAATGCGGGGCGGGCGCTGTGTGTGTGTTCTGCCGCTATCATCATTATTGATAAACGCCGCGCGCGTGTGTGTGTGCGCGCGCGCGCGTGCGGGCGGATCTATCAGGGTGACAAAATGCGCGCGTGTCACAATGGAACGTGAGCCCCCCCCCGCTGGGGGCGGCGAATTAGGGAGCCGGCAGCGCTGTCGTTTTTCGGGGGGCTGGGCGGTTGAGTGGATGTTTACGGGTATAAGCTCACACTGCCCTTCTCATTCGCCACACCAAAGGAAGGGTGGAAAATGGACGCCGCGTTCGCCCACCATTTTCAGCTCTGTCATTTTTTTTTGGGGGGGGGGGTGTTGGGGGTGAGCTCCATGTCAGGTGGTGAATGGAGTCATTACTGCATTTTATTTACCCCTTCGAGCCTAGGAGCACAAAATAAGAGCCCCCTGAACCACAGCAATAAGGCAGGCCTTCGAAAAATAGCAAAGCAGGTACATGCGGTGGTTATCTCCCTCTCCCCAGTCTTATGGAACCAGTCCTTGGGCCAGTGGCACTCAATACTAACCCTGGAGACCAGTAGTACTGGTGCCAATATGTTCTGATGATCCGATTGGCCAGAGATTTTAACCTACCAGTCCCAGGTTTAATTGGGTCCTGATTAGAGAGGGAGAGTGAACATGAGCAGTGCTGCTGGCCTCGAGGGGCAGGTCTGAGTGTCCCCGCCTTAGGCATTAGGCCACAGCTGCCTCCCTGCCTGTGACTGGAGCTGGCGCTGTCCATGGTGCTGCAGCACTCTGAGGCAGGAGAAACAGCGGAGGTGCTGAACGGACAGCGCCCCAGCACACAGGGGCAGCTTCTCTGAATCAGTTTAAGAACACTCGCATGCATACACACACACACACACACCACACCCTCACACACACACACACACACACACACCTCTCTCTACACACACACACACACACACACACACACCCTCACACACACACACACACAAACACACACACACACTCACACTCTCTCTCTCACACACACACACACAAAAACATACATACTCACACAGTCATAAATAAAACTAAATTGTGTCACTGTCCCAATACTTGTGCATTTAACTGTATAAACAGGCAAATCACTCATTTCTGTGTCTTTGACAAACATGTCCACTGTCATTGATTTCATCAACCAAATCAACCAAGAAACGGTTAACCACAAAAAATACAGTTTTAGAATAGCCACCTTAGTCCCCAGCTCTTGAATTGAAGAGGGTAGGCCACAAGACTGAAGGGCCTGAAGAATCTTGAAAGATTCTCTTACAAATTCTCGCAAATTATGAGGAGATGTCCCAGTATTGTTATCATTATGAAAAGAGGGTGTACAAAGTACTCGAAACGAAGACGTGAAAATTTTTGACACTCCTTTTTGGAAACAAAAAATTCCAAATTCTTAAAGAAAATATTTTTCTCTGATCAGCTGCGTTAGCGTAAAACAATACAATTTTCACGTTTCGCTGAGCACGGAATATGTCTCATTATCTGCTCTCTTTATCTTAAGCAGCCTTCTTTGTCCGTCTTTTTCAAAGGGCGTAGATTGTTTTGGAGCTTCCCCGTTCTCGTCCCTCTCTGTTTTCCCGCCTCCCAATAGCGTCTTGCGTGGCGGACGTTTATGGTCCAGATGGCGCTGGGGTAGGCCCACAAAAGTGTTTATAATGGCCGGATTCATTTCTTTTCCCATCATTCATCGTGTTTCCGGACAGGGCCTCCCCATAAACCCGCTGTATTTATGTGCTGGGCCGCCTTACTTATGTAATATATAACTGTCAGGGTCAGTTTGGTCAATGGCGGACAGTATTTTCTCGCCGGTGAAACTCCGGAGCTCTCTCTGGCCAGGACGGCTCAATCTGTGGCCCCTGCGAGGTCAGCTGTGCGTCCAGGCTTCGGCGTCTCCGTGCCGACATCCTCCCCCCCCCGGCACCAACCCTTACCCCCCCCCCCCCACTACAGAAACATCCAGCCAGCCTGAAAATGTGGGCGTTCCACCTATTGAGTGTTAAACGGCGCATGCCAACAGGTGCAAGCGCAGCTCTTTCACACACACAGCCGTCCCCTGAAGGTTTTCCTGAGGCTGCATTCCGAGCGTAGTCCTCCCAGCAGCTGTACACACAGAGCCTCAGTGTTACGGTTGATATTGCTTCTTAAAAAAAAGAAATGCTTTTTCCCCCTTTTTTGTCTCCCGATTGAGAGTGCCTGATACTTCTCTTCACATCGCTGCCCACAAGCTGAGCTTGCTCAGACATGAGTCAGAGGGCCATGATTAACCAGCAGGGGGTGCTGGTGAGAGATGAAACAGTCATCCATCCATCCATCCATCCATTTTCTATATGTGCTTATTCCTGGTCAGGGTCATAGGGGGTGCTGGAGCCCATCCCAGCATGAATTGGGCGAGAGGCATGAATACACCCTGGACAGGCCGCCAATCTGTTGCCGGGCTGAAACTCAGTCATCCTGACCAAAAACCCATCCTTTGTGACAGAACCCCCATCTGGGATTTTAACTTGCAACCTCCTCATTTCCCAGCTCTTGAGCCCCTGTGATGTATGATCTACCCCGCTGTTCAGTGAAACGCCCCTGGCTTTGTATTACGTGCTACAAGTGGCTTTTGTAAAGTTGACATTAGTCATCGGTAACCAGCAATCAGCGTCTATGGGGTGTTCATTTCATCTATTATGGTCGGGTATTTCTGGATTGAAGTGCCGCCAAAAACTTTTTGTTCTCAGTCAGATGTGATGGTTGCCATAGGCTACAAGTAACCTTGGCAACAGTGAAAATGGCCATAAGTGACTGATGGATGTGAACACCTAACATCAACTTTTAAAAAAATAATAAATACATTTATTAGGTAAAGCATAAGTGTGTTGGATCTTTACTAGCACAAGCAAAATTAATGCTCATATGAATCCGTGGCCAAAAGTCTGTGTTTCAGTATTTATGTGTTCACTCCTCAGAAAAGGTGCATTAATTATATATTTTTAAAAAATCTGTGGTGAAATGTTAAAGGTTAGCGCTATAGAAGGCGCTCGGCAAATGTTTGCAGCCCCCATTTTATCTTCGCCTGTTCATCACTTCAAATGTCAAATGCATTAAAAGTCAATGGAGCGACCTGGTGAATTGTGAAAATCCGAGGTAGGCTGACTGAATTATACACTTGCGAAGATAACGTATTTTGCGATGGTGGGTTGTGCGTGCGTGTTGTTTCAGTTGGAATCTGAACATTAGTCCAGAAGGAAAGACCCCGAAAGGGCAAATTGCTCTCCCGTAATGACATGGCACAAAACGACACGACATTATGCAACTGTACAATAATTCTGAGCTTCACTTTGAGATCGTACTGTACAACAAAAGCCCTGAGACCTGTACCCCGAGAGTACAGGACTAACCTGTCACGAAGGCTAGGTGTGAACCAGGAATTCAAAATTCTTCATTTAATCCCATATTTTAATTTACATGAATGGTATTTTTCAGATACCTGGACAAAGGATGGCGTACAATAATAAATCTGCACTTTCTATAAACCACGTCACACAGGTGCTTGTTTACTGGAACAATTCAGGAAGTGTGTTGCTCAAGGGTACAGCATGCTGCTATGCCTCACCTGGGAAACGAACCCGTAGCCCCAGGGCTGAAATATCACCGCCTTGCCACCCGCAGCACTCGCAGGCCTGCGGTATTTATCGCCACGCCCGCCATTTTCCGTGAACATAAATGAGATTTGAAGGTGTCGTTGCCTCTGGGTAGTTTCGAGCAAAACATGGATGCTGAACCGGCACCTGTATCTTTTAATTACTGATGTGATGTCCCTACTCCAGGTCCAGTCAGTTCCAGACCAGGTTTCATGTATTTCGCACACAAAATTAACCTCTGTCCCTAAGGTCTCCTACCGCACAGGCGAATGAACAGGAAGAACTTCACAATACAAGTAAACAAAGACTTCACTCCTGCCAGAACATTATGTAATGCAAATGATAAGAGTGGGGAGTTTCCATTTAAGCTGCATGAAGGGTTAGCCTTTATGGTTGATCCACAGAATTATTGAGAGAATATGATTCATAAATTTTACTGTACATTGGTACTAGGCAGTGTAATAATATCACAGGCATGGTATTACGGCTGGTCGGACAGATTTTTGTCACTGGCCCAGTTTCTGAATAAAATGCGCTCAGGTTTAACTTTCACCGTGGACAGCTGGTCACCTGGCCCGGAGCGTTCCGTAAATCTTTTAAAGGGCTTTGCATGGGAAGCACCGTGTAATGAGCCTGATTAGGCTAATCTCACACTCACCTGAGCCGAGTGGCCAGTGGATGGCGGCTCCTCTGTATCTCTGTAAAGGAACCCTGTCCAGTGTAAGGGTTTGAGCAAAAATAGTTCAGTCTGGGAGCTTTCACACTGTTAACACTGAAAATGGAAGGTTCCATAAAGAACTAAAGAGGGTTCTCCTGTGAAGGCAGGCCAAAGAACCTTTTTCTTCTGAGTGTAGTCACGGCTCGTGACTGTAGGGCCCGGCTTGCAGTCATACCAAAACGCTTTACCGTTTGAGCCACTCTGGATCCTGCAGAACCCTCTCCACATTTCTCTATTTAAAACCCCTTTCATGGGCGCTAGCAAACCCAGTACACACTAAAGAACCCTCTCCACGTTTCTCTATTTAAAACCCCTTCCATGGGCGCTAGCAAACCCAGTACATCCCCCCACAGAACCCTCTCGGCATTTTAAAATCCCTTTTCATGCGTGCTAGCCCAGCTGCCGTCATTCTGGGGGACTGAAAAGGCGGCTCTTTGGGCGGCGGTGCTTGTGTCTGATTGGGGCAGGTGCCCTGCTTCCTGAAACGCTCGTTTTCCTGGCCGTCCCGGCGCGGCCCCCCAGCTGCTCCGAAGCGTCGAGAGGCTCTCAAAAAAAAACAAAAAAAAAAACACACCGCAGCTGTCAAAGCTCCTCCTCCGTCCCTCTCGTCCTCTCTTACTCTCCTCCACTCTTCCAGGCCTTGGAAAGGAAATCCAGCCTCTCCTCTTCTCCATGTGTCTGATGTGTGGATCCTCGGGTCGCTGGGCAAAGGCCTTAAAAATGGAACATACTCAGGGTGTACAGATAAACACATTACGGGGTCCAGGTAATTAACCAATGCTTTAGTGGGCAATTCATTTTTAGATTAAAAATGGTTTTTAATGGGGCAGTCTAACACTTGAATGTAATGCATATGTAATACAGTCACTTTTATCTAGGATAAAGAGAGTGATGCAGCATTTCACATGACGCGTGAGGTGAAAAGAACAATAAAAACGATAAAAAGTAGCCTGTCGACTGAAACGCAGAATGCCTGGCAACAGACGATTAGAAGGCTATGTCAGTTAATGTCCCCTACAGGCCAATGCGGTCATTATTTTGAGAGAGGTTGTTTCTGTTTTTTTTTTGGGGGGGGGGGGGGGGGATTTTGAGACTTGTTCGCTGTGCCCAGCAGTCTGCACTGAAAAGCTGAGTGCAGCAGTTCCTGGGGTTGACCGAAGTCCACAAAGTAAGAGGCGACAAAAATCATTGTCGTTAGCGATCAGCGTGGTGTAAACTGTTCAGAAAAATGATCGTTGAAAAAAAAAAAATATTTTCTTCAGATACGTTTTTTCTGAAGTAAATCCTAGGTAGTGATCTTGAAGTGCACTTTTACCTTACGTTCCAGAAGTTAACTCCACGGGTTTAAAATTCTCAAGCTACGCCGCAATCAAAATGCAGTAGTGGTTCATAAATGGTATACTTACAAGCGTAGGAAATTCCAGGAAATAATTTTTAAAACGGGCCAATTTAGTTTTATAAAGCACTTCTTTGGAGTGTGCCTCCATCTCCACGCAATCAAAGGAAACGCCATGCTTGTGAGGGTAGAATTGTATTTGCAAAAGGCCTGTAGTCATTGCATTTTAATTTCTGATTTGCAAGCCATACATTTTTGTGAAACACGTTTTGACGAGATTTTGCGATCAGCGAGTGAGCTTCTTCCATGAAACAAAACCCAGGTTGATAAATTTGTTAGCACTGGATTGGTTGGCGTCCGAACAATTTAGACACCTCATAACTCTCTGGCGGGGAATTTGCATGGCCGTTCTGGTTTTATGGTAGATGCAGAGGGAAACAAAATTAATTTTCTGCATTATGAACAGCTTTTTGTATCAGGATAGTTTACCATGTCGCCTGCAAGCAAATCAACCTTTCATAGCTACCAATAGTAGCCAGTTCAATGACAATGATGATTCAAACTTCCAGAACCCATCTGTTGTCCCTTAGTAGTACTGTATATCTACACACACACACACACACACACTGGATTGTGGGTAAAAGCACACCCATATGCTTCTGAGAGTGTGTAAAGTGTTGTAACTATGGATCTCACACCTCATTATGATCCAGCTGATATGACGATGTGAATGCTGGCTCCTACGAAGCTTGGTCTGCACAAACAGCTTTACCATTAATGGAATTGAAATTATTTGTAATCAGACTCACGCACACATGCTTCTACAGAGATGTCACCAGCACTGGACACAAATACACACACATTGTGCGCTGCACACACTTTATACAGATGTTACTAAACGTTCACACATACAAACGCACATGCATGCACACACACACACACGCACACAAACACGCACACACACACACAAACACATATGGGCAGACGCGCAGTTCAACCTCTAGATCATTGCGTGAATCTCTCCAGCTGTCAGCCAGCTGTAAGTGTGGAATAGCAATCTAAGGCGGTAAATGGTGTTCTGTGACCCCCCCCCCCCCCACCACCACCACCACCCCCCCAGGCCCCTCCCTGCTGAACAGAACATTATCTCTCTCTGCCCCATGTCACACCTGTCAGTCCCTGATGTATTGTGCAGAGATAGTGTGGAAGGAGAGGGCACTATAACATAAACAGTGAGGTCACTTCCTGCCTTCTTTCCGTTATCAAAGCCGGGTCGAAACGTTCCGTTGGATGGTATTCTTCGCCACGTTTTATCGCCCACTTGGTATTTAAAGGGTGACGCTACTGCGCGCGGCATGTAAATGTGTTTTTATGTAGGTCTGATCTAGATTCCATTTGCATGTAAAATGCTGAACTGGGTCATGCTCTTCAAAAACCGTGAGCTCTTGATTTATTGGGACCGGCTCTGTCTAGAGAGAGAGAAGAGGGGGGAGGGAGGAGAGGGAGGAGGGAGGAGGGGGGAGAGAGGAGGAGGGAGGGAGAGGGGAGAAGGAGGGAGAGAAGGGAGAGAGAGAGGGGGGAGAAGGAGGGAGAGAGAGGGTGGGAGAGGGGGGAGCGGGAGAGAGAGGGGGGAGAAGGAGGGAGAGAGAGGAAGATAGAGGGTGGGAGGGGGGGAGCGGGAGAGAGAGGGGGGAGAAGGAGGGAGAGAGTGGGAGATAGAGGGGGGAGCAGGAGAGTGAGAGGGAGGGGGAGAAAGAGAGAAGTTTTCAGAAAAGCTGCCCTAAAGCATTTTATTTCAGCATTATTGTGCATCACAGTATGCCAGCGAGATAATATACTGCTTTTATTGCACCTCATGATTTCACTTCAAATAAAATTGCGGGGCTCCGCGGCAGAATGAATCTGATGTTTGGCTGCTGTTTGGAACAGGTTGCAGATTTATTACCAAAGCGTCAGCGATGGCTTGCTGCTTATATTAGAATTAGCCGCTCGGCGCTGGAACATTTCGACAAGTGGGCACTTGTGACGGCATGTGACCGTTTCTCCCCAGGTCTGAGGATTAGATCAATGAGAAGCATTGGGGCAAGTGGGGTTAATTTATCTTTTCTCATTTCTTTGGGAAAAATATAAATCTCGTATGTTACAGTGATATCTTTTTTCTTTTTTTTCCCCCTGACCCAAACTGTGTAAACCACCCCGATAATTGTGTCTGGTGAGCATGTGGACAATCTGCCCTAATATCAGATGTGACAGAAGGATCGTGAAATGGCAGTAGTATTATTGGGGGTGGTGGTAGTGGCAGTAGTAGTAATGATGGTGGTGGTGGTAATGGTGGTAGTAGTAGTGATGGTGGTGGTAATGGCAGTAGTAGTAGTGATGGTGGTGGTAGTAGTACTATGGGTGGTGGTAATGGCAGTAGTAGTAGTGATGGTGGTGGTAGTAGTACTATTGGTGGTGGTAATGTTAGTAGTAGTAGTGGTAATGGCAGTAGTACTATTGGTGGTGATAATGGCAGTAGTAATGATGGTGGTGTTGGTAATGGTGGTAGTAGTAGTGGTGGTAATGGCAGTAGTAGTAGTGATGGTGGTGTTGGTAATGGTGGTAGTAGTAGTGGTGGTAATGGCAGTAGTACTATGGGTGGTGGTAATGGCAGTAGTAGTAGTGGTAATGGCAGTAGTACTATGGGTGGTGGTAATGTTAGTAGTAGTAGTGGTAATGGTAGTAGTACTATTGGTGGTGGTAATGTTAGTAGTAGTAGTGGTAATGGCAGTAGTACTATTGGTGGTGATAATGGCAGTAGTAATGATGGTGGTGGTGGTAATGGTGGTAGTAGTAGTGGTGGTAATGGCAGTAGTACTATGGGTGGTGGTAATGGCAGTAGTAGTAGTGATGGTGGTGGTAATGGCAGTAGTACTATGGGTGGTGGTAATGGCAGTAGTAGTAGTGGTAATGGCAGTAGTACTATGGGTGGTGGTAATGGCAGTAGTAGTGGTGGTAATGGCAGTAGTACTATGGGTGGTGGTAATGGCAGTAGTAGTAGTGGTAATGGCAGTAGTACTATGGGTGGTGGTAATGGTAGTAGTAGTAGTGGTAATGGCAGTAGTACTATGGGTGGTGGTAATGGTGGTAGTAGTAGTGATGGTGGTGGCAGTAGTACTATGGGTGGTGGTAATGGTAGTAGTAGTAGTGGTAATGGCAGTAGTACTATGGGTGGTGGTAATGGTAGTAGTAGTAGTGGTAATGGCAGTAGTACTATGGGTGGTGGTAATGGTAGTAGTAGTAGTGGTAATGGCAGTAGTACTATGGGTGGTGGTAATGGCAGTAGTAGTAGTGATGGTGGTGGTAATGGCAGTAGTACTATGGGTGGTGGTAATGGCAGTAGTAGTAGTGGTAATGGTAGTAGTACTATGGGTGGTGGTAATGGCAGTAGTAGCAGTGATGGTGGTGTTGGTAATGGTGGTAGTAGTAGTGATGGTGGTGGTAGTAGTACTATGGGTGGTGGTAGTGGCAGTAGTAGTAGTGGTAATGGTAGTAGTACTATGGGTGGTGGTAATGGCAGTAGTACTATGGGTGGTGGTAATGGCAGTAGTAGTAGTGGTAATGGCAGTAGTACTATGGGTGGTGGTAATGGCAGTAGTAATAGTAGCAGTAGTCCGGGTGATAAATTAGGATAAGCATTCTGAGTGACAGTACAGGAAGTTGGGGTGACTTTCCTGTGACCCCGCCTGACTCAGGAAGTTCACTCGGGGGCCAGCGGAGTCGTGAATCACACGGTCCCGAGGCGCTAGCGTGCTCCGCCTCTCCGCCTCTCCTCCTCTCCTCCCCTCCTCCTCTCCGCCTCTCCGCCTCTCCTCCTCTCCTCCTCTCCTCCTCTCCACCTCTCCTCCTCTCCTCCTCTCCGCCTCTCCTCAGCGGGACGCGTCTCCGCGCCACCGATATGTTTTTGTGAGCCACAGTCTCCCCCCCCCCCTTCCACTGCAAGGCCATCCCAGGGCAGGGCTATGCAAGCTCCCCCTCCATCACTGCTGCCCCCCCCCACCCCCCCGCAGAAGCCTTGCCGCCAACGGATCGGGAGGAGGGCCGACGGAAGGAGGGATGGGGGATGAGTGAGTGAAGGGAAGAGCGGGGGGGGGGGGGGGGTGAAGATTTAAGGGGGTGGTTATTTACCGCTGCAGCTGCCACAGCGGAGGTCAGCGGGCGGCGTCTCTGAAATGTAATTATGTGGCGGGCCTGCGGAGTGCGCAAGCGAGCGAGCGAGCGGCGGGATTTACGAGCGCGCCGCCGCGGCGGCTAACGGCTAACGGGCTGAAGGCCCGTAGCGCGTGGAGCGGAGCGACAGGAGGAGGCTGGCGGCATCGTCCCCTCTCCTTCAGCGGGAGCTTGGCGAATCCCCGCGGCCGGGGGGGGAGGCCTTCGCTCCTCCGTCGGGCACGGCTACGCAGCCCCTTCACCGGAATCCATGTTTTTATTTCAGCTGGGGTTTTTTTTGGTTTTTTTGGGGGTAACTTTGAACCGTTCCCTCGCTGTTTAAACTGATCCAAGGACCAAACCGCTAAGATGATCTCGACTCAACCCCCCCCTTCCCCCCCTTCCCTCCTGTCTACCAGTGCTGCACCTTAATCACCTGACAACAAAGCAGCCCCCCACCCCCCCAGCTATGAGTGCACAGGGAATCCACCACATATATTACATTACGGTCTTATTGATTGCTGCCTGTGCCCAAGGTTACTTCCAGTAAATTCCGCGCCGGTCTGATCTTCACTTTTCAATACACGAGGAGCATTTGAGTTGTGAATGTAATATTTATACCGCCCCTGGATCTAGAGTTGCGGCAACCAACACGCCAGGGCTGTTTACGCGGAGTACGCTGCGCATGATTTATCTGCTCTCCTTCCTGCAAATTTGATTTGCGCATCTTTTTGGACGCGCTGGGCAGACTCCTCCGTCCGCCTGCCTGGTTTCCCGCCAAGCTGCTGGGGAGACGGAGGGGTGGCGTATCGGTGGGACCTTCACATGAGCGCCAGGCGGGCCGTCGCTCTGCTCATCCACACAAACAAACCGGCGGCAGTGGGCCTTTGTCACTTCCTTCTCTCTCTCTCTTTCTCTCTCTCTCTGTCTTCCTCCCTCTCTCTCTCTCTCTCTCTCTGTCTGTCTCCCTCTCTCCCGTCTCTCTATCTCTCTCTCTCCCTCCTCCCTCTCTCTCTCTCTCTCTCTCTCTGTCTCTCTCTCCGTCTCTCCTCTCCTCTCTCTCTGCTGTCTCCTCTCCCCTGCTCTCCTCTCTCTCTCTCTGTCTGTCTCCCTCTCCCCCCTGCCTCTCTCTCTCTCTCTCTCCCCGTGTTGTGATGATGGCATGCTGCAATGGGAAATCATTTTTCCATGTATTTTTATTTATTTTTTTTGTTGAAAAAAAAAAAAAAAAAAATCATTTTCTCAATTTCCTTCCGTCCCTGGCAAAAAAAAAAGAAAAGTAATTTAATCCTGACCACTATAAAGGGAAACATATTTCTGTGTCCCTCGCCCCTGTTCTGTCCCCAGCGAGGCGGTCAGTGGATAAATGGGCTTTTCTGTGAGACTCGGGCTCGGGATGCAAATGAAAGCAAACGTCCAATCAAACGCTCTCGCTGCGTCCCGCGATGATTAACTACCGCCGATGGGTCGGGAGCAGTTCTTACACCCGGGTGTAGTTACGGATACCGAGACAGCCACGACAGGACGGATAATTAGATCCCCCCCGACGCGCGGAGGACCGTCCTTCTGTGACCGCGCGCCACGACGCGAACGGCGGCGAACGGGCGGTAGCGCCATCTGGACCGCGGGTGATCGACGTTGTGAAAGTCGTCGCCATCGTGGGCCACAGACCGCCGCATTGTGTTGTCAACTGAAAAACACTAATGTGCTTAAAGCTTTAAAGTGTCGTTATCCATTGCGGGTCTGTGGGACCGATTGTTGGGAGGCCTGGACAGAAAACCTGACAGCGTCGACCATCACCTTGCACCACCCACCACCACGACACCGCCGCCATTTTGTGTCCTTGTCAAACTGAAAAAAAGCAGCTAAACTAGGGACCAAAAAAAACGTTTTTTATTTTTATAACGTCGGTGCTGTTATCCATTGCTGCGGCCGGTCTGGTGGGGACCTGATTAGTTTGTGGCCCTGGTGAGCATCCATCGAGAGGCGGTGAAATCAGATGTTTATCAGCCGGGATTGTCCTTAGCGGTGACAGGAGCCATTTTGGCTCCCAGGCCGTGTCATCCGTTCTCTTAGCGGACGGTGCGGATTTTATTGCCCTATTATCCGCACGGAGGAACGCCGCGGAAACAAAGAGGCTTCAGTCCGCCCCGTGAGCCTCCATTATCAGCCTGAATTAAGATGGAGAGATCCACGCCAGTCCCACGCAACAAGGCTTCTCATTGGCAGAGCTTCGCCGTCGATACTAAGGTGGGCGTGTATATTAACTGCAGTTGTATAGCGGCGGGGTATTGACTAATGCACCGCAACAGGAGATAGTCAATAAATTTCATTTTAGTCGATACGGCGCCCGTAACAGCTGGAGCTAACTAAGGCGATTCCACGGAGCGCTTTGATGAGTCCGGCGTGAGAGGCTTAGATGGTTTGAGATAACTTTGTGGACCACTGTTCTGGGTTCTTGTCTAAGTGAAACAAGATGCGCACTCTATTTATTATGAATTCGCTTAGCATTAGCCCGTATGCAGACTGACATACGTTAGGAATAATGGTTCCAAATAAGAAAATGCGTCCGTGAGTATAACTGTGACAGACAGCCTCCCACAAAGCCAAAATGTTCCAGTTAACACAAATCTCAGCCTAACTTAAATTTGGATCATAGCTAGAGCACTATGGATGATTACAATTTTCACTATGTTATAATATTGTTTCTATTGCCTTGGTCTGTGCTCTTTAAGGTTAGAAGTGGATTAAGAGATAATAACTATAGGTGCTGAATGAGATGTGCATTATTTGGGTGGGATCGAAAGGCTAAAGGACGGTAGATCTCCATTTATTGAATTTAAAGTGTTCATTAAGCCACAAGATGAAGATGTGTTCTTACAGTTTCCAAGTGTATAAACAGGGAAATAATCATACTTTATTTTCATGTAAGGCATGCCATTTATAAACATGAGAGCTGAGGGTCTGATGTGGATCTCACTTCTGATTGGCACCCCACTAAATGGGCACACTGCTGATTGGTTAAAAAATGTAAATAATGTACTCCTTGCACAATAACCGTTTCAGATCTTCTGTAGTGGACACACAAGGAACTTTGTTGCTTTCAAGATTAAAAGACCTGAATTAAGTGATACGCAAGCGGTAAAACAAAGAGCTCGATGCCAGGCGTGAATTCATTGTGCCATTTAGCGGGCCTTCTAATCCAGAGCAACTTGCACAAATTTAATGTTTGTACACGCAGTCAATTTGAACAGCTCGCTATTTACTGAAGCAATTGAGGTTAAGCACCTTTTGCTCAAGGGCGCAGTGGCAGGGCCCCAGCTGGGAATCGAATCAAACCCACGGCCGTTTGAGATACTGGTCCGGTTCCCTAACTGCAGTACTACAGGAGTGTCCGGGAGTGTGGAATGCAACAGTAGGCTTTGTTATTTCTCACAGAAAAAAAAAAAAAAAAAGTTTTGGCACATTCACAAAATGTGATGATGGTTGAAAACAAATACAGCATCGCAGTTTGGGATTCACTGCATAAGCCCTTCCAGTACGGCGCTGAGGGTTATACTGCTGAAAGTATTTCATTAATAAAAGTTAGCCTGCAGGAGTCATTCTGTTATAAATTGAAGGTGTCCCGGCTAATGCATGCAAAATACTCCCGCTGCCTCTCCCCTGACTCCAGTGCTTAAAAACTGCATTCTAATGTACACCCCGAGTTCTTAATGGCCTATCAGATGTGGGTTGAAGGGTAATCTTTGGTAAAAAAAAAAAGAAACTCATTTGTATGATTGGTTAAGTTCCTTTTTGGGGGATTGGGACTGGGATGACGTCACTATAATTACCATCCGTATACCGTTCCTTGGTACTTGTTATGGATGACGCTATTAGAATATTCGCACGCTATAATCACCATAGTGTATACTGTATTCGATTAGCTTGTCATTGTTGAGAGATATTGTCATTTTTATTTGAAACCTTGAATCACTTTTACTGTGGACTGTATTGCCAAAACCATAAATATGCCAAATGACTTTGGCTGGTATGAGTTTGTCTAGTGTTGCCATTTTATGCCCTGTATTTACACTCTAATACAGCTCTGGTTTTTTACCCGGATATAGCCTGGCTACCCCCTAGTTGACTGGAAAACTTTCACTTTCCAACCAAGTGCAGCCGGGTTTTCACCTGAACGCCTAGATGGCATTTCACTGACTTTTCGCCGAATTTTCGCCGCAAAAATGTTCACCGGGGGTCTGCTCGGGAGCAGGCAGTTTCCATGACGCTTGGGGCACAGCCTGTTTGCTGTGGAGAGTACAGTAATCCAGCTCCTCCAAAATCACCCCCACTCCCCCCCCAACACTTTCGAAGCCCCCACCCTGTAATGGAAGAAATAAAATGAGAGCATTTTTCTCATAATTCAGGGCGGCAGTGAAAACATACATGGCTGACATCATGGGTCCTTGAAGCTGGGGATTTACAGACCAGTCCAGTCAGTGGGTCATTGCTGTCGTCCATCAATCCACACATCCATTATCTGTACCCGCTTATTCCTGGTCAGGGTCGCGGGGGAGGGGGTGGGGAAGGGGGGGAATGGGGGGGGTGATGGAGCCTATCCCAGCATGCATTGGGGGAGAGGCAGGAATACACCCTGGGCAGGTTCTGCCCAGTTATTATAATTTTGTGAATTCACTTGACTGGTGTTGCGCCACCATGTGGCCAGTCTGCGCAGAAATTCCATCATCGGCCGCGTGGAGCTTCTCGTTATCAACGTCATCATGCCATCATCATGTTAACACGTCAAAAAATAAATGTCACATGACACATAAATATGTTTATCCAGGAAATATTTACACTGCGTGATGCAACAATGGAAACGGGGCGCTACGTAAAGCCACACGAAAATGTCAACTGACAGATGTGCTGTTTCAGAAACCAGCCCGTGTGCCTGTCTTCCCTTACATTGGAGGTCCGGCGTCCTTTTCAGCCCCCGGTTTCGTTTAGCATCTGAGGGGGGCAGAGCGTTGCGTACGAGGGGACTCTGGGGCACCGAAACGCGCGCCCCCCCACACCCCCCCCCCCTCTTTCTCTCTCTCTCTCTCTTCCCGGCGCTTCCTGAGGCCGCGCGGTTTCTGCTGACGCGTATGAAACAGCAGGAGGAGGGAGCGGCGGGCGCGCGAGCATAAATATTTAAAGACGGGGGATTATTACGGGCTGGGCTCTTATTGATTCCGGGCTGCTGTGATTACGGCTCGCTGTGCGGGCGGCTGTCTGAGGCCGGCGTGCTCTCCGTTTCCACAGCCGCTCTCAGTTTCATGAAGCAGGAACCCGTGTGACCAGAACCCCCCCTGCCCCCCTTCCCCCATCCTGCCCACATCCCCCCCCCCCCCAGAGTTTACCTGAGGATTTATTTCATTTGTTTGCTTTTCTCTCTGTTCATCTGACATACAACGATTATAAAAAATGTATTTTTAAAATCTACCTGTGGTTTGCATCATTACGCAGACGTGTGTACACAGAAATGTGGTGGCCTGTTTAGCTTTTATAACTATGCTGAAAGTCCCCATCTGTAGCACGAAGAGAGATATATTCTGCCATTATGCTCTACGAAGCTTCAGAGATAAAAGACCCTGAACATATATTCTAACTGTAGAACTCATTATTCCCCTGGAACACTGACTGCTTAATCAGTAAAAGAAAAAAAAACAACAACTTAACTTAATTTTGTTACCCTAACATGATTCAATTTATATTAAACGGATGCTAAGTTTAACATCTCGCCGTGCTTTCTTCAGCAGTAATGAGCAGTTCTGACCCCCTCGGCACGCTGTGGAAGAACATCTACGGGGCGCTTCTGAGGTCACACATTCTCCGCAGCGTTTGATTGGTGCAGAGCTCTCCCTTGGTTTCCAGGGCTCTGCTCTGTTCCCTGGTTACGGTTTGGCCTGAAAGGCTCTCGTGAGGACCTCAGTTACGTAGCGGGAGGTTAGCGTCTGAAAACTCGTGCTCTTAGTTACCAGTCTCCTCAGACCACGCCTGTACACCAGCCGCATGGTGGAAAAGGCCGCTATCCTGTCGTAATCTCAGGAAAGGCTAATCTCAGGAAAGGCTTCACAGGTGCAGTGCAGCCGTGGTTTAAAGTGGCATTCTGCGCAGGCGGGCTATTCTTTTCCTGCTAACTCAGTGGCCCTGCACTTCTCACATCAGGAATCCAAAATTCTCCTGCGCCACGCTGTGAAAATGAAGGCAAAATTGTTATTATATAATGGCGCCAGCAATGATTCGGAGTTCAGAGCGACACAGAGTTGGCGCCCATTCGTGGCCTAGCCCACGAGCCCCTGGTTCACCCGCGAGAACCTCGCTGTGTCCTCGAATGCTCTGCGGATCACATCTGCGCGTTTGTGTCCTCGGTGATTTATGACCGAGAGCCAGCACCAGGCCGGCTCTTCTAGGGCTGGTGCAGGTGAATGCTGATTGGAGGAAAAGGTTGATTGCATCACCCCCCGTTCAGGGTGGAGTCCCTTCAAGCCCCCCGAGCCCTCCCTCCCCCCCGTTCAGCCTTTGACCCGTCCACTCACACACACACACACACTCACACACACTCACACACTCACACACACACACACACACACACACACTCACACACACTCACACACACACACACACTCACACACACTTTCATGGTGTCGTGGTGTCGCACAATCGGGGGAAGTGAATGAAGAAAAATGGCCGTGGCATTAGCCATCGATTCCACATTAATAGATTGGCGGCTCTCCGTCCCGAGACGTATCGATCTTTTTTTCTCTGTCGCAGCAGGTTAGACAAAAAAAAAAAAAAGTCAAACGCAGAACGGGTGAGACTCGTCGGGACGTGAGAAAATGGAGGACGCGGCCCCTGAGGACAGAAGCGAATCAGGCGTCGGATGGCCGCCGGCGACTGAAACCGTGGCGACGGTGATTCGTGGGGCTCGGTTGTTTTTGTCCCCCCCCCGCACGCCGTAACGCGGAGCGGGCGACCCCTGTAAGCGGCTCGGCGCTTTAGCTGATTGGCCCGCGCCTCGTGAATATTAATCCGTGCTCGGGCGGCGCCAGGGTACGCGGAGCTGATCGTCAATCACGGGGCCAAACGCGGCCCGAAGGCGGCCGGCCATTTCAGCCGAGGCTCGACAGGACTGCAAATTGGCCTTCGTAATTCCCAGGGTGCATTGCTAACCAAACAAACTGTGCATTTATGGCAGACAGAAGCTGCTGAATACCTCTTACTGTGGGCTCCTGTTCTTCTACTGCCTTGACTGGGAATGTCAGCTGAATCTGTTTGGTAGCGGTATCGCGCAGATAACTCCACCTGTGGCTGGGAGGTTGCAGGCTTGAATCCGGAGTTTAATTAGGTGATTTATTAGTTTGTTTGACCGCGACAATGCACATTAAAAACACTTCTGTAAAGGTGTCAGAGTTAGCCAGGAAGACTAATGTTCATCTGCAGGCCCTGGGCTACATGTTTTGACTGTGAGAGCCAAACACGGGGAGAACATGCAAACTCCACGCGTAGAGGATCCGGGCCAGCCAGGACTCGAACCCAGTTCTTCCTTCCTGCGAGGGCAGCAGTGCTAACCAGCCGCTCCAGTTGTGCCCCTGAATCTGAATGGCTTCATGAGCACATGAAGATGTACAAATTGGCCAGTGTGTAAAACGTGATTAAGAATGTGCTCAAAGACCGTCTGTGTCCGCAAATGCTGCTAATGCGACGTTATTTAATGCTTTAAGCGGCGAGTCTGTTCGTTTCTGTTTGCAAACGCAACGGAAAATAAAATCACGACGCCAATTAAACTTACTTCTCCTCCAGGAGCATTAGTGAAATGTATTTATAAGCCGGCGCTGTTCTCTCCTGCCCACCAGCTCGCTCCCCCTCTTCATTCGCACCCTTCATTCCTTATTAATTAGCTGTGGTGCAATTCATCAGTTGTGCATTAAAGCCGTGGTCGGAGGAGATAAGTGCTAAGCCAAAAATATGTCCAGTCCGCGTCGCTGAGGAGACAACAGACAGTCATATTTATTTATTTTAAAAGAATCTACTTATAACTGGTTATCCGTCCCTGTGCTGTTTAACTCAGGGGGATAATTGTCCTGCCAAAATACAACAACAATTAGTAGGCCTTTTTTTTTTTTAAGGCAAACCGTCACTGGCGATAGGTTTGGGTCTGAGCTTTAGGCTCTTTGGTGTAACCGTTCCCCTGACTGTAGGGTCACGGTTTGCCGGGCTTAGTCTGGCATTCAATCATTAAAGTTATATACCGCATTTTTAACACTTGATGGGAATGGTCCTTCATAAGAGTTGTGTGAGACTTTCATATGCAGTGCATAACACCGTTATAAGCACTTTATAAACATTCATAAATGTTTTAATCAATAACAGCAAATGGACATACAGCGTGTTAAGTAATGCTGCAAGTGACAATACCAAACATGTTAGGTGACATATGAACATCCTTGTAGTGCTCGTAGGGATCATTTCTTGAAAGTGTTACCCAATTTTCAAAGGAAACCTGGCCAAAGGTAACTAATGCACACGTAGGCACACTGTCACATGACAAGGCCAACATGGTCAGGATTAAACAAGACTTCTGGGATGTGTGACTAGTTTTCCTAGACCAAACATACATAAATGTGTACATTTTTACATGACTTGGCATGTTTTTAATTAAAAAAGCTAGAAGTGACAGAGGGAAGAATTGCCTTGAATTTTTGATACCCATTTCGAGGTAATGCAGCTACATCGGTCGATAATCTTGTAATGGACCTTATAGCATTTCACTGGAAATGGAATATATTATTCTGTATTCTGCGAGATCTCTTTACAGATCGCCAAGCCTGTTCTGCAAGAAACTATCCGCTTCCCTTAGTTATCACATTTACACACACACACACACATACACACAAATACACAGTTTAAATGCTTATGGAAAGGGAACCTTGGGGAAAGCATTTGGGTGATCTGCAGCATGAAGTCAATGCTATTGCTTGGCTGATTTATACATTTCATCTGGTCAAATACTCTCTACAGGTTTTATTTTTTCAAAGAGCAACCCATTTTAAACCAAGTACAACCCTTCAATATACCATTTAATGATCAATTTTGAGGTTTTGAGGTTTTAAAGATGTGTGGAATTACATAAATCTTAATTTTAATAAATAATGAAACATTTATGCATTATCTTACTTAAAACTAGAATAAAATCAGATACCTGAATTTATTTGTTCAGCTGCAAGTGTATACGCATCATTAATAATGCCTCATTTGAACAAAATACATTTACTGTGAAGGTGTCATGTTTACTGTGCTGATTTATGTACTGGATATATTCATATACTGAGCAATTACGCATTACGGGATGATTTTAGCGTGGATGATGATTATGATGATGATGGTGATGATGAAGACAGCAACTTAGCTGCTAACATATTTCATAGGCACCTGTATTGGATCGGCTCACAATGAAACATTTGTTCATATTGGTTATGTAATTTTAATATCTGACTTGCGTGACGCAATGCTTACATAAGACGGAAGCTTCTGCGAGCGTCAGCTGTCTTAACCTTGAGCTCTGACCGAGGCACCCGATTGGTCGGATTAGGGGCGGTTTGGAATGCAGGGGCGAACGCGTGCGACTTCGACGCCGTTTGAGGGGCGTTCTAACGAGGGCTAGAGCGGCTCGAGCGCCTTGCCCCAGGGGGTCACGGCTGGCACGGTGCATTCTGGGAAAGTGCTTCCTCACAGCCCCCCCCCCCGTCCCGTCGGCTTCGTCCCCGGCCCCCATCGGGTCCCGGGGGCCGCGTCAGATCCGCTGTGTGTCAAGCGGGGGCCCTGCCCCCCCCCCCCCACTCGCGCTGTTTTCAGCCTTGCCCTAATGAGCACGCGCTCCGGGGGGAGGCGACCAATCAGTGTGACGGGATCCCGCGGATGAGCTGAGCGAGCGGGCGGAGCTCCGGGGCAGCCCGTATCCCGGGGAGACGGGGCTTCTCATTAGCGCCAAGCAGAGAGGGGCCCTGCGGGCTCACATACGCTGTGAGGCAGCGAGCGTACAGCCGACAATCCACTCAGCACGCACTACCCCCACCCCACCCCACCCCCCCACCCCCCCATATAAACACGCATCCTCCCTGCCCCCCCGCAAATACGTACAGCCGACAATCCACTCAGCACGCATCCTCCCTGCCCCTCCACATATGCACCACCCCTCTCTATACCCCCAACCCCCCATACATACTGCCCCTCTATACCCCTATAGCACTCCTAACCTCCCCCCATACTTACTGCCCCCTCTGTACCCCCCACCCCTATACTCACTGCCCCTCTATACCTCCACCACCCCATACTACTGCCCCCTCTATACCCCTCACCCCACCCCTATACTCACTGCCCCTCTATACCTCCCCCTCAAACTTACTGCCCCCTATATCCCTAAAGTTGGTGTGAAACTTGTTGAGTTTGTTTCTCTGTCTCAGCCAATCAAATCATTGGCCCTTCAGTCCGGAAACAGAGAGCCCAGTACAGAACCGCCCGTCCTGTAAGAGCGGAAAAGGACTTGCTGTCACACAGGGTGCCTTAAATGCGCCAAAAAATAATTTAACTTTTTTTTTTTTTGCAGCCTTTCTCAAAACGATTAAAGCTACCCAGATTCTCGCGTTGGACGATATTAAATCCCATCGCGCGCCGTCTTCCCAATTCGCACCCTTCCCGGCGACGCGAGGGCTTCAATTTAAAGTTTCCCGAGTGTAGCCCTCTCAGAACACAGGCCCACCGTACCCCTCATTTAATAGCCAGCGCCCCTGGAGTGAATCTACACCTGAGTCAGGCCTTCGGATTTTTAACAGCGCCCCACGTCTGGCCCTTTTCTCACCGTCAGTTCCCCGCAGGCCGCCGTCTGGAACAGTTACGGAAGACGCTAACCAGGTCCTTTTTAAACCAATCACGTGCCTCGCTCAGTCAGCGAGAAGTAGCAGAACGTGTGTGTGACTGGATCAGTCCAGAATGCGATGAGTACGTAGGTCGACGTAAACGCTCACGTGGAGCACGTGACCAGAAAGCTTGTGACCTTTCTTCAGAGAGGCACTAAACTGATGTCTTGTGTACATCGTATCGCCCCATCCTGTGTGTAATAAAGAGTGCCTTAGCATGCCACCCTTCGCAAGACAAGAGTGGTTTATTTCCAGAATTTCCAGTATTGTACCTTACTGAACCCGTGTTTAGCAGTTGTCTACGACCATGAAATGCACTTTTTTGTACGTCGCTTTGGATAAAAGCGTCTTCCAAATGAATGTAATGTAATGTAATGTAGAACACGGTGGATAAGAACGAGGCATGCAGTAGCCTGTAGGACTTGGACATTTAAGGTTGTGGGTTCAAATGAACAGTGGGTCACTGCTGGTGTGCCCTGTAGCCTTGTGTATAATTTTAATTGTAATCCCAGTCAGTTTAAATGAGTAATTGTCCCACAGTTTAAACTGGTAAAGTCTACAATGCAGGCCATTGTACATTCTCCTGAGCACCTGAGGAAAGGAAAAAGTGTCTTGAATGACAAAAAATATGTTGTGGTGAAAATAATTTTCATTTTATTTTTATTATAACGTGCCTTGTAGAATACAATAGGTTTCCGCATAGTATAATATATGGTTCTTGAGATGAGGACCAGAGTCTTCAGGGTATAAAATTTAATTCGCAGGTCGCCTGAGGAGTCTTTCTCTGGATGCGGGTAACTGTGAAGTCAACAACAACACGATGATTGGCTGTAATTAGCAACATTATTTGTTCTCGCCTGATTAATAGCTGTCATCCGGGTTATAGCTCAAACTTCTGCACGTCTAATATGGGATATGCACGTCTCCCCGTTACACGCGTATGCATTTACGCACGTCACGCTTAGCACACTAACACATCTCCAGCAGCGCCGACATTAGCCTTATTAAGGATGTCCGGGGAATTTTTTGCTCCAAATCCCATTATAGCTAAAGCGGAATACTGCGCGAAGCCCGAGCGCTATTTGTAAAAAAGGTCGTGTTTTCCTTTCTCCCAGCATTACAAATGAAGGGACTTCTGATTCGCTAAGAATTAAGCTGCGTCACTTCAGCACCGTTGTGCCTGTTTGCAGATCGGGTTTCGTTATAAGTCTCCGCCCCCACATGATTCCAGGCACGTGCGGCGCTCCCGTTTCCGAGGAGACGGAGCTCGCCACCCCTGCACCCCCACCCACCCCCAGACCCCCACTCCCCCCCCACGAGCCGCAAACAGACGTGTGATTACCGATCACAACCCCCGAAACCCACAGACCGAGCGCAGACAGCCGGACTGACGGCGCTGTTGCTCTGCTTCAGAAAGCGTCGAACGCGCTCGTCAACACGCGCGCGGAAGAATGAGCGCGTCTGAAAATAACCGGAAAAAAAGGAAGGAAAAACAACGGCGTTACCGCACAAACGCCGCCGAAGCCAACCTCTGGGGTGAAATTAGCGCTGTCCCGCGGCCAGGCCTTTATTTCGCTGCCGGCGTTCTTGTGACATCATGCTCAGACCCTCCAACATAATGCAATAACAGAACTAAGGAACACTGTGAAATGCAAGCTGTCGCATGTGTGGAAACAAAATATATACGTTATTATGATATGCCCATTTGAGTAAGTATTCGATGTACATACTGATATCCGCTCTTTATTTACGACAGCATGCGGCATTAAATATGGAACACGCTACGCACCCTGACGTCCTTAAAATTGATGTGCGGGAATTATGGTGTGTTTGGCAGAAGGCATGTTAAAACAATCTTTTCCCTGTTCAGGAGATTGAGCTGTGCGAGGCGATAAAATAAGGGATGTCAGGTCCTTCTCTTACGGTGATTATTCATTGGTGCTGATTGCATGTATGGCGTGATATATATTCCTGAAATGATATGCTGCGCAAATTATGGATGTTTCTCAAACTTCCACTTGCTCTTCTTTTTTCCCCAACCTCTTTCTCTCTCTGTCTCTTACGCACATACTCACACTCGCAATACGTGTACGTGCTTTACGTACTGTACCTACATGACATCATTCTGAACAGCCGGGTTGTCTTGTTTGCATAAATCACATTCCCGGTTACATTTATGAGGTAAGAGGGAGAAAAAGAGACAGATGGGAGAGAAAGAGAGGGGGAAATGAGAAAAGGAGGGGGAGAATGGGAGAGAGAAAGAGAGAGGAAGGGAGACATGGAAATGAGAAAGAGAGAGAGAGAGGGAGAGAGAAGGGGGAGGTTGAGTTTGAGAGTCAGAAGGGGTCAGAATGTGTGTGCACTTTACATACCTTCATGACATCATTTTGAACAGTCAGGATTGTCTTGTTGGCATAAATCACATTCCCGATTACCTTGATGAGATAGGAGGGAGAAAAAGAGACAGATAGGAGAGAGAGATAGATATGTAAAAAAGAGAGATAGAGAAAGGGAGAGAGAGGGGGAGAGAGGAGGGGGAGGTTGAGTTTGAGAGTCAGAAGGGGCGATGGTACTGCTGAAATATTGATGTGTGTGATCTCTGTGAACTTCAAAGGAGGAAAGTGAGGAGCTGTGGTTTGGGTGTCTCCGGTCGGATTAATGAGCTGGAGGGGTGCGGGGGCAGGCGCAGGTAGTGGCGCTGTAACGGGGGGCATTTTGGTGTCCCATTGGACAGATTTTTCTTGGAAAGGCAGATCTTTGAAGACAGATCATGCCTTAACAAGTGTCAGGTCAGGACCTAAGGAATTCATTCCCAGCCATCCCATTACACTGAACATCCTTCCTTCACTGTGTGTGTGTACATGCGGTATGTGTGTGTGCTGCGTGTGTGTATGTGTGTGTGTGGTGCGTGTGTGTGTGTATGTATGTGTAGTTTGTGTGTGTGTGGTGTGTGTGTGGTGCGTGTGTGTGTGTGTATGTATGTGTAGTTTGTGTGTGTGTGGTGTGTGTGTGTGGGGCATGTGTGTGTGTGGTGCTTGTGTGTGTGTATGTATGTGTAGTTTGTGTGTGTGTGTATGGTGTGTGTGTGTGTGTGGGGCGTGTGTGTGTGTGGTAACAGAGACAAAGAGCGCTGAGAAAGTCCCCCCCTGTATTTACCAATAACTCCTCCCACCCGTATGGATGAGTGCAGCCTTGAGACAGTTAGCCAGACTAAGTAAACCGGCAACAGCACTCTGTAACAGAGACCTCACAAAACATGTCTTTTTGTATGTGTGTGTTTTCGTGTCTGTGTCTGTGTGCTTGTGTGTCTGTGTCTGTGTCTGTGTGTGCTTGTGTGTCTGTTTGTGTGCTTGTGTGTGTGTGTATTTGTGTTTGTTTATGTGTGCACGTATTTTTGTGTCTGTGTATGTGTGCTTGTGTGTGTGTTTGTGTGTGTGTGTTTGTGTGCGTTTTATGTTAAGACCATGGTAAAACAAACGGACAAATAATCTCACAGCGCCTCACAATACCAATTCAAAATAGCACATTGCAAAAGCCAAAGTATTTAACGTCATTTTGTGATTGGTTCAGCTCGGTCACACAAAGTGAGAAAGTTCAGGAGGTAAACGCTCTGCCGTTGTTCCGCTTCATGTGCTGAAAATAGCTCATTTGCTAGCTGTGAATTTTTTGTAATTTACAAAGAATTATGAGAGCGTGGTTGTTTGCCTTCTCGGGACCGCTGTGTCCGTGTTGTTTGACTGCTTTTTAAAAATAACCACGTGCCGTTTATGCTCTCCTTATAGCGACACGAAGACCCCGAGTGCGATCTGTGATACAAAAACAACTGCCGTTTTCAGGCCTTTTCACGATGTCCTGAAGTACCGCTAATGTGGTGTTTTTCTGAACACGGTGTTCGCCGCGAAGCGCGTCCAGCGGAAAAACTGCCGTTGAATATTTATCAGCGGTTCCTTTCTCAGAGCTGACCAGACCAGTGGCTCTGCTCTGTTCCAGAACCGTCGGTTTCCCAGATTCTCAGAGACCGTTGGAAACGGTGTGCTGACAGGTTAGAAGGGCCAAGCCTGGGTCTGGAAGGACGTGAAACCCAGGAAAACAAGGAATCTAGACGTCTCCAGGGCTGGAAATCTTGGTTGAGAGACCTTTTTTGTCATGAAATGGATTAGGCTCACCCCAATATAGCTCAGGTTTTACCCTGATTATGTCCTAGTTGGCCAGAAAGCCTTCACTTTTCAACCAAATGTAGCTGCCTAGATGGTGTTTCACTGACTTTTCACCAGAAAAATGCACAGGGACATGTTTGACTGGACACACCAACAATCCATAAATTACCCTCATGAGGCCATTGACTTGGTGTATGACAGTTCACATACTTATTGACCCTTTCTCACCACTGCATTGTGGGTGGTGTCGATAATTCTGATTGATTTATCTGCTGTTTCAGTACACTCGTTTGTTGAAAGTAAATAAACATACATTTTAGGTCCTGACCCTTTCGACGAGATGACAGAGAATGTCATCTTTAGAAGGGGCCTTATTTTAGACATATAACTTATGGAAATAATGATTTTATACGTCATTTATGACTTAAAAGACCTGAAACATATCATTTTGCATTTGTATTATTGTATTCGTGATATTTACCTTGTTTATTAATCAATTTATTATGAAGTTTTCCCATCTACCAATGGCTTCAATTAGGGTTAAGGGCCCAAACTAGGGTTAGGGTTAGGAAAACGGTAAGTCTGAGGGTCGAGGCAAGTTCACGGCTGTGTTCAGCAGCTTGAAGAATGGTTGGGACACAGGTTTGATAATGATTTTGAAGAGTCAAATATTTTCTACTGTACCATGGGTACCTATGGACATTAAAAAAAGCAATATATTAAATTTTTCAAGAAAAATATTTTTAAAAGACCTGAAACATATCATTTTCATTTGTATTATTTATTCGTGATATTACCATGATTTTTAATCAATTTTAATGGATTTTTTGAAGTTTTCCAACTACCAATGGCTTCAATTAGGGTTAAGGGCCCAAACTAGGGTTAGGGTTAGGAAAACGGTAAGTCTGAGGGTCGAGGCAAGTTCACGGCTGTGTTCAGCAGCTTGAAGAATGGTTGGGACACAGGTTTGATAATGATTTTGAATGAGTCAAATATTTTCTACTGTACCATGGGTACCTATGGACATTAAAAAAAGAGCAATATATTAAAATTTTTTCAAGGAAAAAATATTTTTAAAAGACCTGAAACATATCATTTTTCATTTGTATTATTGTATTCGTGATATTTACCATGATTTTTAATCAATTTTAATGGATTTTTTGTGAAGTTTTCCAAGCTACCAATGGCTTCAATTAGGGTTAAGGGCCCAAACTAGGGTTAGGGTTAGGAAAACGATAAGTCTGAGGGTCAAGGCAAGTTCACGGCTGTGTTCAGCAGCTTGAAGAATGGTTGGGACACAGGTTTGTTAATGATTTTGAATGAGAAAAATATTTTCTACTGTCCCATGGGTACCTATGGACATTAAAAAAAGAGCAATATATTAAAATTTTTTCAAGGAAAAAATATTTTTAAAAGACCTGAAACATATCATTTTTCATTTGTATTATTGTATTCGTGATATTTACCATGATTTTTAATCAATTTTAATGGATTTTTTGTGAAGTTTTCCAAGCTACCAATGGCTTCAATTAGGGTTAAGGGCCCAAACTAGGGTTAGGGTTAGGAAAACGATAAGTCTGAGGGTCGAGGCAAGTTCACGGCTGTGTTCAGCAGCTTGAAGAATGGTTGGGACACAGGTTTGATAATGATTTTGAATGAGTCAAATATTTTCTACTGTACCATGGGTACCTATGGACATTAAAAAAAGAGCAATATATTAAAATTTTTTCAAGGAAAAAATATTTTTAAAAGACCTGAAACATATCATTTTTCATTTGTATTATTGTATTCGTGATATTTACCATGATTTTAATCAATTTAATGGATTTTTTGTGAAGTTTTCCAAGCTACCAATGGCTTCAATTAGGGTTAAGGGCCCAAACTAGGGTTAGGGTTAGGAAAACGGTAAGTCTGAGGGTCAAGGCAAGTTCACGGCTGTGTTCAGCAGCTTGAAAAATGGTTAGGACACAGGTTTGATAATGATTTTGAATGAGACAAATATTTTCTACGTACATGGGTACCTATGGCCATTAAAAAAAGGCAATATATTCAATTTTTCAAGAAAAAATATTTTTAAAAGACCTGAAACATATCATTTTTCATTTGTATATTGTATTCGTGATATTTACCATGTTTTTAATCAATTTAAATGGTTTTTTGGAAGTTTTCCAAGCTACCAATGGCTTCAATTAGGGTTAAGGGCCCAAACTAGGGTTAGGGTTAGGAAAACGGTAAGTCTGAGGGTCGAGGCAAGTTCACGGCTGTGTTCAGCAGCTTGAAGAATGGTTGGGACACAGGTTTGATAATGATTTTGAATGAGTCAAATATTTTCTACTGTACCATGGGTACCTATGGACATTAAAAAAAGAGCAATATATTAAAATTTTTTCAAGGAAAAAATATTTTTAAAAGACCTGAAACATATCATTTTTCATTTGTATTATTGTATTCGTGATATTTACCATGATTTTTAATCAATTTTAATGGATTTTTTGTGAAGTTTTCCAAGCTACCAATGGCTTCAATTAGGGTTAAGGGCCCAAACTAGGGTTAGGGTTAGGAAAACGATAAGTCTGAGGGTCAAGGCAAGTTCACGGCTGTGTTCAGCAGCTTGAAAAATGGTTAGGACACAGGTTTGATAATGATTTTGAATGAGAAAAATATTTTCTACAGTAGCTTGGCTACCTATGGCCATTAAAGACAAGTGCAATATATTCATATTTATTCAAGAAATAAAAATGTTTTTAAAAGACCTGAAACATATTCTTTTTCATTTGTATTATTTAATTCTTGATATTTACCTTGTTTATTAATCAATTTAAAATGGGTTTTCTGAAGTTTTCCCATCTACCAATGGCTTCAATTAGGGTTAAGGGCCCAAACTAGGGTTAGGGTTAGGAAAACGGTAAGTCTGAGGGTCGAGGCAAGTTCACGGCTGTGTTCAGCAGCTTGAAGAATGGTTGGGACACAGGTTTGATAATGATTTTGAATGAGTCAAATATTTTCTACTTACCTGGTACCTATGGCCATTAAAGCAAAAAAAGATAGCAAATATATTCAAATATTTATTTTCAAGAAAATAAAAATGTTCATTTACAAAAGAGTGAAACAACTATCAATTTTTTTCAAAATTTGAATTGATAATTTATAGAAAATATTTACTAGCTGACTATCTTAACACAATATTAGAAAAATTTTTAAAATACAATTCTTTATAAATGAATCTGATATCTTTTGGTTTTCTGAAGTTTTCCCATCTACCAATGGCTAATTAATTAAGGGTTGAAGGGTCCCAACTAGGGTGTTAGGGTTTAAGTGAAAACGGTAAGTCCTGGGGTCAGAGGCAAGTTCTTCACGGCTGTGTTCAGCAGCTTGAAAAATGGTTAGGACACAGGGTTTGATAATGATTTTGAATGAGATAAAATATTTTCTACAGTACTTGGCTGACTAGGCATTAAACAAGTCAATATATCATATTTATTCAAGAATAAAAATGTTTTAAAAGACCTGAAACATATTTTTTTCATTTGTATTATTTATTCTTGATATTTACCTTGTTTATTAATCATTTAAAATGGGTTTCTGAAGTTTTCCCATCTACCAATGGCTTCAATTAGGTTAAGGCCCAAACTAGGTTAGGGTTAGGAAACGTAAGTCTGAGGGTCGAGGCAAGTTCACGGCTGTGTTCAGCAGCTTGAAGAATGGTTGGGACACAGGTTTGATAATGATTTTGAATGAGTCAAATATTTTCTACTGTGCCATGGACATTATATATATTTTATATATAAAAAAGATTTTAAAAAATCTTTTTAAAGTTATGAACTGACTCAGATCTATATTCTGTATATAGCATCAGTGTACAGTAAGTCCTGGGTATGATAGTTGATCGTTCCTGACTAAATTAATTTTTCATATCTGAGACCTGGCAGGAAAAAAATGTTTAGTATTTACATTTTTTGACATAATAGAAGCATCTTGGATGACCAAAACATGCTGCAAGGAAAATATTTTCAAAAATATTATTTATTTTATTTGTATTGAATGTTTCTTGTAGTCTTGGTTTTAGTATAGTAGAATATATGATTCTTGAGATCCAAAGATGCATCCCCAAAGGGGCCAGAAATGAATTGCCAGGTCCATCCATACATCCATTTTCTTAAACTGCTTATTCCTGGTCCGGGTTTCTGGAGCAAGATGCAGGAATACATCCTGGACAGGTCGCCAATCCATCGCTGTGCTCATTACACTACATTACATTACATTTATTTGGCAGATGCTTTTACCCAAAGCGACGTACAATAAGTGCATACCGAAAGTCATTGGAACAACTACAAAACGCAGGTCCGATAAGGATGCAATACTCATTTCGCAACAGTTATTCGTGGCCAGGAACACACTATTCACTCCCGCACTCATACCCACGGGCAATTTAGTAGTCTCCAGTTCGCCTAACCTGCCTGTCTTTGGGCTGTGGGAGGAAACCGGAGCGCCCGTGGGAAACCCACGCGGACACGGGGAGAACACGCAAGCTCCACGCAGAGAGGCCCTCGGCCGGGGTCCGAACTCGGTGCCGTCTTGCCGCGAGGCGACAGCGCCACTCGCCGCACCACCGCGCCGCCGCCCTGATTGCCGGATCCGAGGAGGACGCGCGCGGTTATAAAAAAGCTGGAACCTCGCGGAGCGCGCTGCTTCACCTGCGTCCCTGCAGGCAGGTGCAGCACAGAGTCAGGTGCTGGGCTGGGCTGGGGGGGGGCGGGGGGGGGGGATCTGGCATGAGAAATAAGGGGCGAAACCTGCCTGATTATGGACCCCAGCAGGACCCGCCTCATTTAACTACAAACATCTGCCGACTACGTGAGCGAATAGATCCTGTGCTCGCGCGCATGGGCGCGGCGGGGCTGTCTGCCGCGGAGCGGAGAGGCATTTTTCATGGGGGGGGGCGGGGATGTGTGGGGGGGTGGAGGTGGAGGAAGAGGGAGGGGGCAGGAAAGGGGGGAGGAAGGGTGGTTTTGATGGAGGGAGGGAGTGAAGGAACGTGGGAGAGGAGAGGTGGGTAAGAGGGGGGGGAGGAGCGGGTGGTGATGAGACGACGTGATTCGGCGTCGAGTTTTTAATTAAGGTGGACGCCCGTGGAGCGCGGAGCTGCCAGCTGATGCCAAGATCCCTGCGCCAGCCCCCCCTGCTGGCAGAGAGGGGAAATGTCACTTTTTAAACTGATGAACAGATAATGGCTGCTTTGCCGTGGGGTGGGGGTCACAGCAGTGGTAATCAACTGAACGTGACTTTAATGTAGTTTTGATGTCAAACATCAGTCAAATGTTCTAATCTGTAAACTTACTATGCCCGTATAAAAATGTGTAAAACACACACACACACACACACACACACAGAGCGGGGAGGGGCATTGACTGATTTTATTTTTTGCTGACCTGACCATTGCCAGTCCTGTCCTGACGTGACCAGAATCGTAAATGTGCCATTTATTTGTGAATTTCTGCGCCCTGCATCAAAAATGCATCCAGGAATGTTCCATAACATTAACCTCCTTCCCCCCCCCCCCCTCACTGGCTCGCCTTAATATTCCACAAAAATGTGCTGTTTACTGCCTGTGTAAAAGCACCTCAGCAGGCACACCTCTACCCCCTCACTCTGGGAGCCGGGATGAGACGAATGCAGAGTCATTAGAGAGTGAGTGTTACAGAGGGAGAGACAAAGCTGCAGACGGAGATTACCCACCCAACCCCCCCATCCCCCCCCCCTTTGAAGACGCTGGCCAAAAAACACCCCTACGGAGGGACAGGCTTTTTGAGAACCTTAGTTACGGGTGCGAGGTCTCTCGGTAACCCCCCCCCCATTGATAAAGGGAGAGAACGTCTGGCCTCCCTCGTGTCGATCGCTCTCTCAAGCTGTGTGTGTTCAGCGCAAACACAAAAAAGCTCAAGAGGAGAAGTGAAAGTGCACGTTTTGGCCGTGTCTGCGATGGTGTTTGCCATCGCTCTGCCTGTGGAACGAGCAGTTGCTAGTGTGTTCATTTGAATGCTGTCTGAAATGTCATGGATACCTGGCCAAAAACCTATAACGTTGAAGGTGTAACAATATTATGTGAATTAGTATATGGAAATCTATGGGATTTATACAGTTTGAGATTACTTGGGCATATACTGTATAAAACATGTATTTCTTTGTTTCTATTGTATATTAACATTTTAAAACAAATTCCATGAGGCTATGTACATTAAAGACAGGCGGTGATGCTGGGGGGCACGCTTATAAAATAAATACAATTAAATGTACAGATGTGTGTCTTGGAATGAGGAAAAATCTGGTTCCAGTTGTGATGTGGCGGGGGTGTTTCCTGGTGCCCACGGCAACCTGCCGCACAGAGCCGTGATTCTCATTTATTCTTCTGTTTGAAGGACAAATTAAATCCGGCCAAAGTTTGAACCCCGTCTTCCATAACGATGTATTTGAATGTAAATTATTGTAAATTGGTACGGGAATGTAAATTATTGTGCATTGGTAATGGCATGCAAATTATCATTAGCTGGTATTGGAATGTAAATTCTCATTAGCTAATAATGGAATGTAAATGATCCGATGCCATCTGCTGATTGCCACGTATCGCATGTTCTCAAACGGAGCGAAGATAAACCATGAACCGTGAAATGCAGGTTATTTATTTATTTATTTATTTTTGGTTCACATAGGAGTTATTGACACCTGACAGCTGTGACACCGGACATTTCTGCTGGTCAGACCCGCGGTCGCGTTGCGAAACGTGTCCGCGTGTAGATGGACTGCGGCCATCTTGGATCGTGGGCCGCGTGGCAGAAGTGCTGAGCGTTGCCATCCCGACCGGTTTGGCACAGGGGCACGACAGCCGCACTCATCAAAAATGCAATTTTGGGCAGGTGCCCAGCTGGTTGCTCTTTAAAAGCTTAAACAGGGCGCGGCCGTGCCCTGCCGCTACGTCTGTCATTTCGCGTGTGCTTATGTCTTCATTTACCGCCAGGTTAGCGGTCAGCACTTCCTGTGGACGCAGAAAGAGTGCAGTTCTGAGACGCTGGACCCTAAGTGCTTTCTCAAAAAAAAAAAAAAACATCTCCATGAATTGCGTAAGCAGTTTCTTTGTAAATCCCTGGCTGTTTATTTAATATTTATAGTCAGATCCAAATCCGGAGCTTTTTTTAAATAATATCTGTCAATAATAACAGCCAGACCAAATGTTTTTTTTTTTTTTTTAATTAAATTTGATGATACTGGTCGAAGCCAATTATAGACAACACGTAATGTGCTTTAAGTAACGTAATTCATGTAGGCAGATTCTTGAGGCAATTTCCCCGTGATTAAATACAATTAGAACATCTCAGGGAAACGGATGTCAGACACCTAGAGATTGCAAAGCCTCTTCGCTCCTGCCGTCCCTCCGTCAGCGGTGATTCACGCTGAACTGGACTGAAAGATCGTGTCATTAGGCGTGATTGATGTGTCTCTCCCAGCGATCGGCCCGGGATTTCCACGCAATTATAACTTTTCCTTTTTTTTCTCTTTTTTTCTAAGCAGTCGTGTCAAACCCAGTGGAGTGGATGTCAGCCATTTTGGCTCCTGTCACCGGTGCTCTGCTGCCTTTTTCCTTTCGAGTTACAGTGGAATCGTAGAGCACTGCAAGGGCTAGATGCAATTTTACTAAATGAAATTGAGTAGTCTCAACTTAAAAATGGAACAGTGTGTTACAGTGCTGTAAAAGGTCGACATAAACACTTGACATGAAGGTTTGAGACTGAAATTTGCCCTACTCGAGTGACCGAAGGCAGTTTCCTCAAACCATTTGAGTAAAACGGAACTTCTTTTGTTTTTCAGTGGGAATGTTCAATCTGCTTTGTTTTACTGTTAGCTGTCGCATTATAGAGTTACTTAGTCCGCAAGCATTGTGGGTACCTTTATCCGCCAAGCTGAGTCTGACCCTAAACTCAAACCTACAGCCTGCAGCTCTTGCTTTTTGAAGTGAAATTCACACATTTTATTTTGCCTTATATAAATTTGTTTCTGCCCCTTTTCCTCTATTAGTGTTAAGAATGTAGCTTATTTAACGTGATAAAATTGTGCAATAGTTTACATAAAATTATTCAGGAGCAATTCAAGACTGAGAGTCTCTCTACAGTCTCTTTTCTGTAGGTCGTTCTGGTTTCTTCACAGCCAGAGCTGTAGGTATGGTATTAGAGTATACATTGTACTTTGCCATTGCGGAGTGCAGTCATTAAGGTTCAGTATCATGGAAACTAGGGAGGCCAGATGGGTGGGAAACTGGCCCTAGAACAAACACCATTGTTCACCTATGTTATTTTTGTTGTTGTTTTTCCCATCTTTCCAAGGCCAAACATGCACTAATCATGCCTGGACTCCCTGCAGAAGGTCCATCAGGGAAACAGTTAATAGGACAGGATCATCTTTAAAATTCAAGTGCTCTGAAAACAACAAACAGAAAATACACAAACATCGAGCCATTTTAGGGTGGAACCTAGTAGAGTGGATATTTCTCAAGATCTTGTTTATAGCATCGTACCTTTCTGTGGGATTTATTCCCACATATATTATTATTTATTTATTACAACAACTCGCAAAACAAGTACCAGATTAGGCTATTTTTGGTGTTTGCTCGCTAAAATGTTGAATGGCTCCCATATTGACTTTGTCTCGCATGTAGTTTAATGTGTGGTCTGAGAAACCTCTGTGACTACGCGTTAGCATTAGCATTAGCACAAGTAGCATTAGCGGATCGGCGAGAAAAATTCCAGTATCAGCAAGAGGCAAAGTAGCATTAGCAGAGGGGAAAAAACGTTCAGCAGGGTCAAGAGGCAAAAAGCGTTAGCGGGCCACGCTACACACAGCCGGCGGTAAAAACGGGCTGTTTCCCAGGCAACCGGCAATTAAAGCTCCCCTCCATCTGAAAGAGTCCACCTCGTTAATCCTTTACCGCCACAAATTATCTAAAGAAGAAGGACAATGAGAGAAAATGACTGGAAAAAAAAAACGCAGGTCTCTTAAAATGGCAGCAGAACTCAGCGACCGGTGGAAAATGACGCATTCGGGTGTACGCCGTCCTTGGAACTGCTTGTTCTCGGCTCGCGTTCCTGCGGAGTGCGACGGAAAAGAGCAGAAATGAAAAGGGCAGCCATTGGCCAGAGGTTAAAGAGCGACCAATGGCGTTTCTGTCTAGACTCTTGACTAGAGCCAGCTGTAGACTATAGAGTCTGCTTTCTGGTTTTGTCTGTGGATTATGATATCATCTGTGCTTCAATAGAGGAGAAAAAAATAAATAATAAAAAAGAAGAACTGGAAAGGTTTTCTCATCTTCTGATGTCTTTTCACAACTGTGGAGGTTGTGATTGGCACTCAAATTAGAAAGATTTAATGTGTGTCGGTTGAAAAAGGAACGACCTCTGACCATTCCTAAGTGTGGCCAATTCATTGCAATTTAATGGAGCACTCTTTCCATGTAAAGTGGCTTTTGAAAGCTCCTTCACAAGTCCTGTGGCAGCATAAACTTTATAGGCACTTAGTAAACACTTTCCATCCTGGTAAAAGCGGCTGACTCCTGAGAAGAGGGAGAACAAATCACCCTCATCGATAGGGTTTTTATGAATGTCGTGGACCTCCAGTGTGTGAGAGGTTGCCTGTAGGTCTGAAGCTAGTTTAGACTTTTCTGGAAATGACTGATTACGATGAGTTTCAGTGGACTTGCTACCTGACTAAAACTGGTTTCGATCCAGTGTCAAGCAAAACAAACCTGATTCCTTGTCTAAAATCTGTGTTTTGAATTGCTTACATAACTGGACGGTGTAAAATCTGCAAATCTGTGTTTGGGCCTGAGGCCTAGTGAATTGGCTGCACCTCCTAAACGCCTCTAAAAGACCAACCGCACATTTTCACTTCACATACCGAACTGAAACTGAAATATTTACAGGGGTGCAAAGCTACTGCACTTCATCTCCTCCTCCAGGGGGTTCTACCACTCAACCGCGCTTGAAACGGCCCCAGTTCTTGTGGGCGATTTCCAAAATGGCTGGGCAGTCAGTCCGATCAATACGCTAAAGACCGGCCAAGTAGAGCCAAGCGATGACGGACTCTGGCCTTTCTCTGGCTTGCCTGACTCACGTCGCCCAAACATCCGCTTTGACCTTTTAGCAAGGGTTGTTATAATAGGGGCGCGGCCCGTTTGGGGCTGCTCTGACTCCCGCCTCCAGAACCGGCTTTTACCTGATCGTCCTGCTCCACAACCTTTACCAGAGCTGGTCCGAATGGAAGGGAGGCATATTTCTCACTGGGGAACACCTGCAGCCTGTTAGGACCTGGTGCATTCTGGGTAGGGGCATTCTCGGCTTATTGCATCCTAAATGAAATCACTCATGGCTGCTTGGGGAGCTGGTGGGGGGGGGAGAGAGAGAGAATTTGGGGTTTTCTTGTGAAGGCTGGAACGGGAGCAAAATACGGAAAATGATGCTGGACGGAAATGATCGAGCGTAGGCCAAAGATACTGTGCACACTTGGAAAAATGGGCACCAACTGTCATTTATTTTTTTTAATTGTCACCAGGGCCCTGCTGAGTAGCCCTGGTGTGGGGATGCGTGCCACGATCCAATATGGAAACCGGACTGTACCGGTGTCTGGCAGGCCCGTATGGTTCTGAACGGTGCCAGTAGTGTTGCCAAATTAGAGAGGGATTCAGTTGGCCAGGATTGATGTCATCGCTCACCAGCGACCCCTGCTAGTCAGTCTGCGGCCCACGGTGTGCTTGTGTACCTCAGTGGGGAAAGAAGCAGCTTGGGCTCTGACTCCTTCTCCTTTCAGAAGACAGGGCTCTATGCTAGCACTTTTTCCAAGGTGCACATGCGCTGCTAAGTTGAAAAATGTTGGAGCACATTTAATGCATCCCAATTTTGCTGATGTGCTCTTAAAACTATTTTTCCAGTCAGGACATCATTTTTCTCAAGCAAATGCTCCAAAAATCTGAGTACCATAGAACCCTGGAAGAGAGCAGTTTGCAGCATTGATTGGATGTGTGGTCGGTGAATATGTCTGAGAATTTCAAATTGGGCGAAAAAGGGGAAAAGCATTTAACCCTGGACTTATGTATGACTAAGGGGTCGGAGGTTCCAACTGGAATTTGCATTGGCTATTGACCATGAAAGCCGTGCAAAAATGATGATGCTATAAAAATATAAGCAGCAGCAGTCACCCTGGATAAGAGTGCCTGCTATGCAAACACGATGTGTAACAGCCAAAGCCGAAGCCTCTCCACAAATCGATAGTTTGATTTTTTTATTTTTTTAAAAGAAAAAAAAAAAGACGTGGCAGAGAAGGGAGAAGCGATGCCCTGCTCCCCGGTTTGTAACATTACAGGCAAATCCGAGAGCCGCTTGCTAATCAGAAACTGCAAACCCAGCACAAACAGGCAAGGATTTCGGGGGGGGGGGGGGGAGAATCGATAGCCCTGTAGCAAGCAAAAGCAATGCTTGTACAGGGCCTGTCATTTCTGATCAGCTGCTCTGTCAGGCCTGGGTGGTTTCCAGCAGCAGAGAGTGCAATAACTCTTCAGTTCCTCTTTGCTTTTTTTGTTTGGTTTGTTTAAGAAAGGGAACGATCGGGCTGTGTGATCTGCGGCAAGGAGCTCGCTCCAGTTGGACGGTTTCCCATGAATTCCCTCCTACCCAGAATGCACCAGGTACCCACAGGCCTGCTGGTGTTCACCAGGATGAGATATTCCTCTGGTCCAATTAGTGTTAGATCTCTTGCTGTCCTGTGTGATATAGGCGTGGCCTGGCTTGCAGGTACAGTGCGCTAGAGGGTTACACTGTCATCAGGGTGGAGGTGGCACGGGAGTAACCCATGAGGGGAAATCACTGATTCCAAATTAGGGAAAAAAAAAAAAAAAGAAGAATGACTTACAATTGCTAAGACATAGTGGGTCAATTGCAACGTGCTTAGCTGGAGTTTAAACCGCCAGACCACAGAACTGAATTACAACTGGAGCAGCTATCTGTGGAATATGATTAGCTGTTCCAGTTGTAATGCAGTTCTGCGGGTTTGTGAGGTTTGTACTCCGGAGGTTTGAACTCCAGCTAAGCACCCTGCAATTGACCCATCGAGTCGAGCTGAAAAGGCTATCCAGAGGAAGTTAGAAGGAAGGCGGGTTTATACGAGCTGTCTGTGAGCGGTTTCGTTGTTTGACGTTGGGGGTGGGCCGCGGTTGTTGATTGGATGTGCTTCCCATCTCTATGGTGCGCTGGTAAGGAATATCTATCACATTGTCTTTTTTTTTTTTTTTGCTTTGCGCTCACGGACCGAGTCTCGGTCTGTGGCTGCTTTATTACACATTTCATTTAAATGGATCGCAGTGAAGATGGCACTTTTTTTCCCAGGGGGGAGTACCATAGATGTGAAATAAAGTATGAAAGCTAAAGAGACTGTCTGCATCCCCCCCCCCCTGTCTAAAGGCAGAGAATGGGGGGGGGGGAAGCAATTCCCACACGTCTGCAGGGTGTTTTTATTTGCCGCCATCTTTCACGGGGACAATATCTTTCGTGTTGTTCTTGTGCGGGGGGTGGGGCCGAGGTGGGGGTGCTTTTTTGTAGACGGGTCACTTGAGAAGCTAAGAGTGAGGCGGTGCGACTCTTTCAATGGCGCAGTTTCCTTATTCCTGGCCTTTCCACAGCACAGTGATATGGTGTCTGCACACGCACCATCGAACCTTCTGCACGTTGGCCTTACAGATCAAGGCTGCAAACCAAGATCAAAGATGTAAAATTCAACAAATCTAAATTTATGCATACATGAATGATAGAACGATCAAATATACAGTACAGTTAACTTATCTCAGTAATAAATTTCAAAGATTTTACATATAATATATAATATGAACTTGAAGCTTGAAACTGCTCACTTCTTAACATAAGTAGTATTCAAACTCAAAACAATCTGTATATGGACTGTATAGCACAGTATACATTCTTCTTCTATTTCTTCTTATGGTTATTGCCATTAGTCATTGTCATTACCATCCTAATAATTCAAATATTATTAAATATTAACTATAGGCAGGTTTCAAAACTATATTAGTTGCAGGTGGAGTTGAAATAGTTTAATGGCAAACTTTAGTCCCATGTGACAGTTTGTTGATACTATTTTACCCATGTTGGAAAGGTAAAGGCACAGCCTCAGGACCAACGAGAAAAAAATGTTGTTCGGGCATTTTGGCAATTTTGAAAATACACCAATCTTCTAAAATCAGTGGCATTTGTTACAGTGGGCTATTTTAGACCACAGGAAACTTGATGGAGTGTTCCAGGGTACACTCCTTTTCGAAATGGCACAGCACGGATTCATTTCAGACAGAAAGTGCTCATCTAAGTAGGGCAGGGTAATAGGATGCTTTATTTTATATATGTAGTCAAAGCGGACTGTTTATGTGACGTGATTCATTTTGGTAAATTAATGTGAGGATGTGGCGCAGGAGTTATTTTCCCTTCATTTATTGACAGTGTTTGAATTATTATTGACCGGTTGTGTTTGACTTAATAATTTTGAAACTTGCTAAAATAATACAGCGTGTAGCGCATATACTGTACAGGACAGGCGATGTTTTGGTGCGTTTGACCCACAGAATGCATAGACATGAGCAATACTCAAAACCTGCTTCAACGTAGAAGACGTCGGTTGCTCCCACTTGCTGCTTGCTTGCGATACAAGCAGCAGCCTTTTTACCGTTGTACCAGCCTCCCCACACGGCGAAGTTTTTTTTTTTTTTCCGCCAGTGAAAACCGTCCCGGAAACTCAATCGGGGATATTGAATTCACCTGTTTTTGTTTCTCTTTCCATTAGCAACGTGTTTGCCACTTCCTGTGTGCGCCCAAGGTAACTCTACTCAATGGCATTGATCGCAAATAGATTGTAACTCCATCCTCCTTAGCGCAGCTCGGACACACAGACAGGCCCCCGTCGCAAGGACGTCGGGTGCCTCGGATATCCCAGGACGTTACGCTCTGAGTGAGGGGCTGTGGTAATGAACGGCCGGTGCCTAGGCATTACTGGTTGTACGGGTTCCTGATTTCCGCGGACGATTATCGTTAAGGCCACATTCGAAAACACAGTCTTATCCACTGAAATTTTCTAATATAAACAGTCACACTTAGCTGACTTTCCAAGCTTACGATACGGTACGTTTTACAGTCCGGAGATGTAATAATGGTATATATCATTATGGCTTAAAAAATGTTGTAAAAAGCACACATGCTTAAAAACATATCCTGCTTATTCAAAGGAAAATCGTAACCACAATTATTATTAATTCTCTCACTGTTTCTTCTTTTACAATCAATTATTTCTCTTTTTTTCCCTTTCTATAAACAGCGTCAAATAAAAGCGTTTAAGAAGTGTTACCATGAAAAGTTAAGCATGGAAAACCTTTAAAAGGAAAATGACTGGTTTTTCTGCCTGAGCAAATATCTCAAATTATCAACAGTCGGTTGAACCTGACATAAATAACTCAAGAAATCAAATAAATGTCAGCTTTGTTAACAATATATTTTTAAAAATAACGCATCTCTAAAAAGGCAACATTTTCAGGGAAATTATTTTTAAAATGGATAAAATGGCCGTTATTAATTCTCCTTTAATCGGCTGCTGTTTTACATTTACGGAGAGCTGGGTAACTACACAGACAGCGTGGCAGCTCTCGAGATTACTGTGCAACAGGTGGACCGCTTGTTGAAATATAAAGTACTTCCTTTGAAGTCTGGAAAAGGGGCGATTTTGTATGACTCAAAGCAACCTTTTCTTATTTTCATCCGGACCAGAAATGCAGGTTGGGGGGACCTTTCTGGTCCGGGGAGGCCTGATTGTGAGAGGAGGAGAAGTGGTTTCTGCCGTGTCAGGAATTCCGCGGTTGAGGAAGCGAGCGAGGGGGAAAAGCACATTGTGGCACGGAATGAGCAGTAAGAAGAGCGCGCGGCTTTTTGGCGATAACCGGCAAGCGCACTCGGCACTGGGGGGGACTGGATTTCCGCTATTATGGGGCGACCTGTTGCGTTAGCAGATTTAAAAGATTACGGAAGAGTGTATGACCGGCTTTAGGCGCCTCTCCCTTTACAACCCAGTCAAGCAACGTAAATACGTTTTTTTCTCCAGAAATATAAGAGAGATTTGAGTAAAGCCGACAGTGGAAAGATATCTTTATATTACCTTCCATTTGAAAGCGCTGCGGAAGTTTCGCACAGCTGCGGTGGGTGCAGTGATCTTTTTACAGAGGCTCTCTTGTATGCCGGTGTCTTCGGGTTATTACAGCAGACAGGCTTCCGAGAGAAGGGATTAGAGATATTACGGCAGGGACAGACGGGTCTGCTTCAGGAAGAGAATTGATTTGCCGCAGTACAACTTTTCACATCCATTACAATCTATCCGAAGCTTCGGTCTGAGAATATTTATGTTAAACATATGCTCTGTTCCGTTTCCTCTAAATTAGGCTCGGCGTGCTTCTCGTCTTTGGACAGCCTGTACAAGATATTGCACGTCTCCAACCTTCTATCATAATTCCATTTCACTAGGAATTTGGGTGAGACGAGTTTTAGAAAATTAACTACAGGGCTCCATGGATACAAAACATCGTCAGACATACACTGAGGCGAAACATAGGCCTACGGTACATCTTCCTCTCCATGGTTTCCTGGCAGTAGTAATTCCGAAACCTTTTTTAATATCCGGTGTTTTATTGTCATTTGGGCTTAAGCAAAAAACAAACAAAAAAAAAATGCTGTTGCTGCCTTTTTCAATTCAAACCACCTCAATCTTTATCGATTGGCATCCCCTCACAGACGCTTGTTACAGTCTACTTGTTGCCTACAGTTAACGGCCTTTTTTTCTTGCTTTTTTTTTTTGCCTTGGTAGGCCTATATAATTGAAAATGATCACATTGGTCCATTTAACACGCTTTGTTAGGACAACATCAGCAGTTTGGGGACTGCAGAGCGCTGCGGACAACAGTTTCACGTGAGCTTATATCACTCCAATGCCGGTCCTACACAAATGCAAAGCTTGACTGTAATGAATATTGGACGTTTTACTCGGCATTTTGATTTTTTAAAAATAATAATAAATTCCCTACACTGCACTCTCACTGGAGAGTTCATCAAATCCCGGGATTGCTGTTGCCGTGTTGAAATAGCTTTTGTATGACAGGGTGATGACCCTTTCAATTTGGCTTTCTGTTCCGGGTAAACTGAACAGTTAAACCTTTCCCGAAAGGGCAGGGAGGCAGCATGGTAATGGCATCGTCATGGTTACGGGCTCCGCGGCGATCGAAGCTGGGGTTCTCTCCGTCGGTCTGCCTCGGCGAATGTCTGACTATTTCAAGCGGGGGCTGTTTGATTAAATGCCACGCTCCCTTGGGGCTCTTTATTTAAATAGTGTATTCCGAACATATTAGTGGCGCTTTAAAGGGTTAATCACACCGATATTTCTGCAGCCTGTGTCCCCTTATACGCGCGTGGATCCCTCCATGTTCCCGCCCAACAGCCTCACGTGCGCAGCTTCTCATCCGCTCCGGTAATTACCTCTGCGCACCCTCCTTAAACTTAGAGCCTCCTATGGACCGCCTGCAGCAGTCGAGCGATATTGCGGCTATTACTTTGGAATAAATGGGATTAAACCATCTGCTCGTCTCAGGAATCCCCTCACCACCCAAAAGAAAAAGAGGGGGGGGGGGGGAAACTCATTTACTAGGAGAGAGCCCATCCAAGGCTTGTTAGGGACCAGATGAGATTTTACGAGACTGATATTATCCTCGTGAATCAAGAAGATTGTTGGGGTGCGGGAGGAGGGGGCATTTTCTATATGATGCGTGTTCATCTGGGCTGTAAATGCCAGCTTTGCTCTCCCTGGTGTTAGCGTGGTGTTAATAAGGCTTCCGTGCAGACCGCCTAGCAGACGGTACATGGATCAACCGCTTTATTTGTCGTTGGAATTGATTCTTGTAAATGAGCGCGGCCTCCTGGCCACGGGCTGTGAGATACGGCCGCGGTGTTTGTGCGTTGTGCGGACGGCTCCTCCATCAGCTGTTCATGGCGAGGACGGCAGGGCTCTGGTTTAGGCACGTGATGCTCTGAGGAAATGGTGTGTGTGTGTGTACATGCACTGGCCTAACACGTTCCAGGCCTTATTCCTAAAGCCTATGTTGGTTAAGAAATTGAAGGGACACCCCAGACATCTGCAGTCAATGTGACCTGGTCAATTTGACACCCCTAAGTTATGCAGTCAGTTTGGTTTGGTACACCCAAGAAACCCCTTGCATTTAATTTTTAAAATATATTTTTTTATTTTCAGTCTTCAGATTCAGAGTGTATTCAGAAAGTGGTGGTGATAATCTTTTGGAGAGCAGAACTAGGTTCCCATGAACCCTTTAGATAACAAACGTGTGATTAGAATGTTCTTAACCGAACATTCCAATGCTGATGTAACAGTCACCAGTGATGATTGAAAGATGGAGTTCTAGAACACTGAATTTTGAGAAAAAAAAACATTCCATCTGACCATCCCCTCCCCCTGTTTCTCTCTCCTCTCCTCCTCCAGGGAAGGAGGAGTCGGTGGCCACCTTCAAGGGCAACGAGTTCTTCTGCTACGACCTGTCACTGACGCCCATCCAGAGCAGCACGGACGAGATCACGCTGTCCTTCCGCACCCTGCAGCGCAACGGCCTGATGCTGCACACGGGCAAGTCGGCCGACTACGTCAACCTGTCGCTCAAGAGCGGCGCCGTCTGGCTGGTCATCAACCTGGGCTCGGGGGCCTTCGAGGCGCTGGTGGAGCCCGTCAACGGCAAGTTCAACGACAACGCCTGGCACGACGTGCGCGTCACCCGCAACCTGCGCCAGGTAACGCCCCCCCGCCGCCCGCCCCGGGACGGCACGCGGGCCTCTCCCTCTCCCTCTCCCTCTCTCTCTCTCTGCCTCTCTCTCTCTCTCTCTCTCTCTCGTTCTGTCTGGATTCTTCCCCGTTCTTCTCTGCAGGTTGTGCCTCGTTAAGGATCTTCAGTTGAGCATCTTTACCTGATCTTACCTCTTTATTCTCCAGGTGCTGGTGCTGGGTTCTACTTTGAGGGCTGTGTGTGTGTGGGCATCCAAATTGAGCTCCGAGCAACGGATCTACTCTGGGTCTGACTGACGTCTTAAACTGGGCTAAGGGCTAATGCTAAAGCTTTAGCTGACAGAACCAGGAAATGCTGGTACGGGCCGGCTAGACTCCGGTGCGTCAAACAGCAGCTAGCGGCACCCGCGGCGAAGCTAATTGTAATGGGATTTAATGGCTTTGCCGTGGCCAGCGATACCTAGCGTAATTGGCCACCGCTGAAAAGCCTGATGTGAATTTGCTACGGAAAAAAAAAACTAAAACTCCTCCTTCCTTTGGCCTGCGTTTAAAGCATTTTTCTCCATTTGCCAAAAATGACACATTTCCATTTGGAGGACAATTGGACCCCCTATAATGCACCGTGGACTAAATGAATTGCATTATGTATCAAGCAGAATGACGCAGTTGACTAATGTGAAGTAGCGGACTGAAGAATCGGCCGTTTAATGGTCTTGAGATTACGCCTTCCCCTCCTCCGTGTAGCAATTATCCTCTCTGTGTAATGGACCAATCAGCTTCTGCTGATGCTGCACAGTCCAGCCCGGTGACATCCAGCGTAGATGCTGCTGCTGTGAGCTCAGCTTTGGCCAATGGTTGGGTGCTCAGCCATAAGTATTCAATTAATACTCAGTATTCACTTAACTTACTCAAGCATGACGTTTTTTCCCCATGATTCAAGTTGCTGTTCGCTGAAGTTAACGGAAAATGTACCGATTTGGGGGGGAGGGGGTCGCAACACATTCTTAAATCTGTTATTCAACCAAGGATAAGCCTTAGTGGTTGGATTGAATTCCCCCCCCCCCCCCCACAGTGGAATAAGGTGATGTACTGTATAGCATGTAATAAGATATTAGCAGAGTGCCCACAGTCACATGCTTTTAAGATGGGTGTAATGCAATATGTAGGCAACATTCTAAAGGCTGTATAGGTGGCAATAATCCAGTCTTATAAGCATATGTGGGTGTGTGTGTGTGTGTTTGTGTGCGTATGCACATGCATACATACAAAATTTGTTCAATATAATATCACATTATATCACATACAAAATATCACATACCATACATTTATATGTGAAATATGCATATGTGTGTACATAACCTATGTCCTTCATTTATTTCTTGTTTGGTCCTTTTTTTGGGAAAGTTGTTTTCAGTGTTGGGTCTGAATTCAGAAGGCACAGAAGGGATAGCTGCACCGTAGCCGCCAGTGATTGGGCGAGGTCTTTGAGAGAGGAAAGTAATGAAAACACAGTGTAAGTGGAAAGCATAACGGAATGAAATGGCTTCAGGTCAACGCAGCGCTGCTGTAGCGTCGGGCTCTGGGATGGTCAGTAATTCAGTCACACTCCTCTGTGGCTTCAGCTCGTTTCTGTGGGAGAAAACAGCCCGACGGAAAGACTACCCTCAACGGATATAGTATCCTAATATAACCAGCGCCAAAGTCCCTTTTCCAAAAGGCCTCTCCCTGGACGCGCATATATCTGTGTGGAGGGGAAACCCCGCAGGCTGTATTTTTACAAGTTGCGGCCCCCTGTTTGATAAATTGCTCCTTTTTTTTTTGTTGCCTTGAGGCAAGCGGCTTTCAGCTCCAAACCTCAAAATCGGCGTTTCAGTCGGGTTCAGAGGAGAATCCCCTCGGCCCGGCCGCGCCCGGAACGAGCTCCCCCGATTGGGTGTTTCTCCGAGCTCAGCTAAGAGAGCGAGGCGCGTCCGGCGCCCGTTTCCCCGAGACGCGCGGCGCGACTTCGCTCAGCGGCGAGCGATGGTCACCGTCGGGCGCTGGCGGAGGACGCCAAGAGAAGGGGGGAGGGGGTTTATGTATTGCGGGAATGGAGAGCCCCCCTCCCGCCCCCCAACCCTGGGACCTGAAAGACCCTTTGAACACGGCTCTCTAGGTCACCTCCCTTGATTTCGCGGCTTTATTCTCTGCCCCCGACCTGCGCGTAGGTCCAGCCGCCGGCCAGATCCCCTCTTGAATACCAAAAAAGAAAAAAGAAAAAACCCTTCAGCTCAGAAATCCCGCATGAATTTTTAATACCCTCCTCTCGTTTGGTTTTCTCCCTTGTTGTTTTTTTTTTTTTTTCAGCGACACAAGGTCAAAAGGATACGTGGAACACTGTGTACACTGCCCACCGCTATACGGATGAAAAGAAGGCAAAAATAATAATAATAATAATAATAAGAGTAATAATCGCCTCCCGCTGCTGTCTGAAGCGGTCGGGATCTTTGATTGGTGAAGTCGTTTGCTTAAGTAGTTTTGTACACGCGGAATAATGAGCAGAGAAGAGTGAGCACTTTTTAAAGGCCCTCCAGCACACCCCCACGGGCTTAATGACCCCGTGTGGATGATGCATTCTGGGGGCTTGTGCGTGTCACAGAGGGAGAGAGAGAGAACACCCAACTGCCGCTCCCTCATGCCAGTGCGGAGGATAATTATCGCCTCTCTGTTTTACACTCTGCTGCGCTCTCATTCTCTCCCTCCCTCTCTCTCTCTCTCTCTCACTCTCACTCCCTCCCTCTCTCTCATCCCTGTTTTCACACCCTCTTTCTATCTCCCTCCCCTTCTCCCTTTCTCATCCCTGTTTTCTCACCCTCTTTCTATCTCTCTCCCTCCCTTTCTCCCTCTCTCATCTCTTTTTTCTCACCCTTTTTCTATCTCTCTCCCTCCCATTCTGTCTCACCCTCTTTCTTACTCTCTCTCTCTCGCTACCATTGTGCAATCATTATTTTGATATCTTGCCTACTGTGTGGGGAAAAAATAAAATAAAACAAACAAACAAACTCTGACCTGTCACTTTTCACAAAGGGTAGAACTAAAGTGCATTCATACTTTGTGTATGTCAGTCAAGATTTCTTTCCACAAAAAGCTGTTGCAATTAGCCATCTCACAAGGAATTAAAATGCATTTGATTATTTTTTCACCTCAAATAATTTTTCTCATTTACAGTTAAATATATATTTCGTATGTGACGGCGCTTTCTGTCGTGCGCTTAGACGGATATAGACTGTCATCTGATACCCGAGCTCCTGTTAGTAATGAGCGGTTTAGCAGGTTCACAGCGAGCATATGCAATCACTCACAGGTAGGAAATTAGCAGAGGAGTGCACCGGGCTCCGTTAAGTACAAGAACACTTTGCTTTAATGAGAGCTTTTAGTCTGAATGCATGTGCAGCTCATGTTCTTTTCCTGCAAGTGTGTGCCTGCATATGTGTGTGTGTGTGTGTGTGTCTGTGTGGCAGTTTTGCGCTGAGGGAATTTCAGAGTCACAGTACTGTAGCGACGCTTCTGATCGCCTGCCTTGTAGATCAGACTGCGAGGCGTACGCGGTCGCAGTGGCGATTACCAACAGGCTCTCCCAAATCTGAGAGCGGATCGACAAAGAGTTAAATTACGTCTGTTATGTCCTCTCACATCGTTCTCCAGAAGTCCTCTGAATACGTGAGTGTGTTAGTGGCAAAAAAACATCTACCCTGGAGACAGACGAAATGAGGTGAAATCTGGATTTGTTTTCTATACAGTAAAAAAAAAAAAAAAAAAAAAAAATCCTGTTTCAAAGCCAGTACAGCATGACAGGATGAGAGCTGCACCCAGTGGCGAGTGGAGGTACTGCAGGCAGACGGGTTTGAGAGGAAGGAAGCAGGAAGGAGGAGGCCCGGTCCCTGTGGGCCGCGGCTGACGGACAGGCGGGCGAGGCGCGATCTGACCCCCCCCGTCCCCGGGATTAGCGCGCGGCGGCGGGCCCGCGTCCCTCCGCTTGGCAGATGATGGCGCTATCACCCGCCGACATGAAGGGGCGGGTGCCCCGCCGGGCTGCTCTGGGAGGCTGGGCTGAGGCCTCACTGCTGACAGAAGAGCTGTGCACTGATGGCGGTGCGCCGGCTTATGTCTTCCCCCCGGAATCACTGACAGCGCTTGTGTGGTTCCAGCCGGAAAAGAGCTGTACTTGCACGCAGTCAGCATTGCCTTAGCACACACACACGCACACACACACACACAAACGCACGCACGCACACACACACACACACACACAAACACATGCACGCACGCACACACAAACGCACGTGCACATACACATGCAAGCATGCACACATACACACACACACACTGTCCCTGTCTCACAAATGTGCAGCTGGTCAGATTCCTCCATTTTGGCTCCTGCAGTTTCCACAGAGAAACTGCTCTATGGCCACCTCCCTGAAGATATTATACACATTACAGTGACTGTTTCCTTTATTTTTTAATTTAGCTCACATATTATAGGAAGTTCTTCTTGGAAAATGATCATTTCCACCCACGCCTCTGTTCAAATGTAGGAGGAACTGTTCAGGCAGGCAAAGCGAGCCTCATGATCTCCCTTCCTGCTGCAAAGTTTTCATCACGAAACCTGAAAGCAGATGTATATATGAATATATGAAAAATATGTTTTTGTCCCAAACATTATGGAGCTCATTGTAAATGTATATGCATTTTTTGTGACAGAGATATGATCAAATGAGATCTGCCTGTGTGGGGAATGGATGTAAGAAAATCCCTGATCTCTGCTTCCTGTGCAATTATTTCTGAGTAAATGGGGCGGTTTGATTTGAGGATCGAGCGGGAAGCTTACGCACGCAGTGGTGTGATGAAGGTTTGCTCTTTAATGCGCTGTCTTTGAAGATAAAGCTTTTGTCACACAAAGCCCCTCAGAGACAGAAGTGAATAACTGCTGTACTTATTTCAGCAGTATTTCTCCCTGCTTCCCCTAATTCATTCCTCCTGCAAAGGGGGAAAATTTTTTTTCTGTTTTGCGTGTAAGTGAATAACCCCTTAAATTGAAGATCGATGGGGAAGAAAGACTGTTCTGTGAAGAGAGCAGCGTTACTAGTGAACAAGCGTAATTAAACGTGAACTGGCGTCGATATTATTTTACGTGACTCTCGCTAGTTACATGAGAGTGTACAGTGTTTCATGCTAGGTGGTACATGTACAGTGTACATGTTAGGTGGTGTTGTCGTTATGACGAATCAGCTGTTTTATACTAATGACTTCAGTAAATGTGTCAGTATATTGACAAAAAAAAAGGCATTACAGCATCTACAGAGCCTGTCCCATAATTCAGATTTGCGGTCGTGTGAGAAGAATCCCGTCAGCAGACTTGCAGGAACTGGCCGCACGGTGAGCACGACGCGGAAGATTTCATCACAGGACGCTTCAAAAAAAAAAAAAAAGAAAGAAAGAAAAAAAAAGAAAGAAAATGTATCAGGCCTTTGAAGTGAAGCGGGTGTCAAGCGTGGACGATCGACCGCGCGCGCCGGGGTGTCGGAGGGCCGGCTGTGTGTGTTCTCCTTCCGAAACCGCCTTCGCCCTTTCCTCTGGTCTGGAGCGCAGGCGCTGTGTGTGAAAGTGGCCCCCGCTGGGTAAAGGGCTTTTGACCTTTCGGGGGCCATCGCGGTCGCTTTTAACCCCCGAAACTGCTTAGCGTGCCCGTGCGCGCGCGGTCCGATCGAAAGCAAGGCCCGATCAGCCAATCAGTCGCACCTCCTTTTTTCTCCTCCCGTTCCCCCCGTCCTCTCATGCAATTTGTCTCTTAGCAACAGGGCTTTGTTGCTGCATTCCAGACCGGTTTCGCCAGGGAGATGGCTTTAACCCTTTCAGTTCCGTATTACACCAAAAAAAAAAAAGCACTGCCTGTGTATTTATCATTGCACTTCCAAATCAGTCCACAAGGGAGTTCAGCGTGTTCTGTCGAGTGTGCTCGATCGCTAAGAAGGACAGCACTTGTGGAGCTGTTCCCATCGACCCAAAAGCAGTCAGTTCCAGAGGTAAATCTTTTTTTCATGTGTTCTCTGACCCAGAGCAGCAGACAGGTCATCCGTCGTCCAATAGGATGCTTTATACGGGCTGTCTAAATTGCTCTTTACAAAAAAAAAAACCATCTTATTTCCCAAGGCCAGATAACCCAGGCTGGCCCTCTGCTTCTACGGGCCGGGTTCTGCATGGGTTACACAGGGACCTTTATCTCTCCGAAGCTCCAGCGCTTTCGGTCGCTCCCGGCAGAATCATCCGGAAACTAGCGACCGGAAGCTCTCCAGCAGACGGAGTGTCGCCTCCTGGAAAAGGCCACGGCGAGCGGCCTCTGCGTCTCGATACCGTGAGGATGAGGAGGAGGAAGGGCGGCGGGCGGTCTTCCTCCTCATCCTGACGCGCGGCGGCGGCGGCGGCGGCGGCTCGGCCTTTCGTGGACGAAGACGGCGTGCGGTCCGAGCGCCAGATGGCTCGCGTCTCCGCTTCCTGTCGGGAAGAGCGAGGCGAGATTCTGCCGGGCGGTAGGACGGAGGGGCGGAGCGCCAGGGGCTCTTCGGCCGAGCGAGCAGCCAGACACCTGCCAGCCTCTCCAGGCAGAGAGCAGAGAGGGGGCGGCACCACCGGCACCAGCACTCAGGGAGTTCAGTCTCACTTCTGCACTTCTGGCCCACTCCCTTGAGCTGGACTTTCAGACTAATTGTAGGGCTTGTGTTGTGACTATTGTGTGTTGTGATGCTTTGTGTTAGTGATGCGTTGTGTAGTGAGCGTGTGTGTATGTGTCTGTGTGTGTGTGTGTTTGTGTACGAGGGAGCAGTGTATGTGTGTGTGTGTGTATTTATGTAAGAGAGAGAGGGCAGTGTGTGTTTGTGTAAGAGAGGGAGAGCAGTGTGTGTGTGTGTTTGTGTAGGAGAGAGGGAGCAGTGTGTGTGTTTGTGTAAGAGGGAGCAGTGTGTGTGTGTTTGTGTGTGTGCATGTGTGAAGTGTGAGTAGAAACAGTGTATGTTTAAGCAGTTATGCACACGAGCCGTACGCTCTTTCATTCCAATAATTGCGCTGACATTTATTCTTTCACCTGGAGCTACTTTGTCAAGTGTGATTACTTGCAAGCATGAGATGAGAGGTGAAAAGGTGGAGAGAAAGAGAGAGTGAGAGGTTTAAAATGTCTTTACTGGTACATTTCGGCCCACAGAAACGGGCATTCACGTATCCGTGGATAAAATTTGTCGAAACATGCAATGCCTTCTAAAAGAGGTTGACCGAGGCGGACAGACAGAGGGAGAGAGTGAAAGGGCGAGAGAGAAAGGGGGGAGGGAGACCAGAGAAATGGTAAGAACGGAAGGAGAAGAGGAAGCGTGTACGAAGGAGTATAAGACAAAGAAACAGATGGTGGGTGAGGAGACCAAGTGAAAGCATGACTCAATAAAGGAAAGGATCCTTGCGGCTCTCTTGATGCTAAAAACGTACGAGATTCTCGCGGACATTTTGTGGCTCCATTCCCCCACTCTGAAACGCTCCACATCTGCTTTCCATGATGATGAAAACTTCACAGCGGGAAGGAAGACCAACGACGCTCGCTTTGGCTGCTTTGACTGAACAGTCCCTCCTACGTTTGAACAGAGGGGAGGGGCGGAGATCCCATTTTCCAAGAAGAACCTCCTCCAATTTGTGAGCTAAATTTGAAAATAAAGTATACAGAAATTTTTATAAATGTAATATCTTTAGTAAATAATTAAACTTTTTTGTATTGATTGCTCGTTTAAATACTGAGCTTTGCGATCACTTTGAAGCAGAATTTGTTTTGTTTTTTATATTCTTGGCCCAGCACTCTGTCATTATACTCTGGAATATAAAACATACGCAGGTCAACACAGTTTATTCTTTGTGGTGCCTGAATGTTGACATAATGTGACAGAGAAAGGGATGGGGAGGGGGAGTGCAGGAGAGAGAGAGGGGAGGAGAAGGAGGGAGAGAGAGAAAGAGAGAGAGGGGGTGGGAAAAGGAGGGTGAGAGAGAGAGAATTTTCACAAAGTTCTTTGCATATTGGTTTCCCACATTCATAATGTATGCGGAGAATGCTGTTTGTGTAGCTGTGCATTTACACCATTAAAGAGGTTTTTTTTCCCCTCACGAAACAACAATAGGTCTTTCATCCCAGATGATTCAATTAGTGCGGAGTACAGACTCGCAGTGGGAGGCGATCACAGCTAGCAAAAGGGCTCCAATGTTTTAGTCTGCATCCCAGCTGGCCCTCATATGGGGAAGCATGTGTCTGTGCGCTCCTCATGCACCGCCTCCTGCTTCCATCATTCCTTCATCACTTCCTTCTTCCTCCTTTCATCACTTCCTTCTTTACTTCCTTCATCATTTGCTTCTTTACTTCCTTCATTACCTCCTTCTTTCATCACTTCCTTCATTCCTCCTTTCTTTACTTCTTTCCTTCACCACTTCCTTCTCTACTTTCTTCTTTACTTCCTTCTCTACTTTCTTTCTTCATCATTTGATTCGTTACTTCCTTCTCTACTTCCTTTCTTCATCATTTGCTTCTTTACTTCCTTCTCTACTTTTTCTTTCATCACTTCCTTCTTTACTTCCTTCCTTCAGCACTTGCTTCTTTACTTCCTTCATTACCTCCTTCTTTCATCACTTCCTTCATCCCTCCTTTCTTCACTTCTTTCCTTCATCACTTCCTTCTTTGCTTTTGCTCACTTAAGTGAATTTATTGTCATTGATGTGTAAAAATTGTATATATATATATATATATATATATATATGGGACGACATAGCTCAGGAGGTATTGTCTGGCAGTCGGAGGGTTGCCGGTTCGATCCCTGCCCTGGGCGTGTCAAAGTGTCCCTCCTCAGCAAGACATCTATCCCCTAACTGCTCTGGTAGATGAGAGGCATCAATTGTAAAGCGCTTTGGATAAAAGCGCTACATAAATGCAGTCCGTTTACCATATATATATTATTTTTTTGGCACCATACTGACACCTTGGTTTAGCACGTGCACCGCGTTTGCGTGTGGCTGTGTTAATTAAATGCTTTATCAACTTCACTGTATTTTCTCACCCTCGGAATTAAATAAAGGAACGACAGAAGAAAAACAACTTGTTAACCTTGTGATCAGCGGTGCATTGCCCTTGAAACAAAGATGTGAACCACGCTGCAGTTAAAAAAAAAAAAAAATGAAATGAAGTTATTGTTGATTTCCAGCATTGTGACTTTCAACTGCGGGTGTGAACCGGGGGTTGTATCAGCTGTGTTTCATGTCTTTTTTTTCTTCTTCTTCTTTTCTCTTTAAGGGACAGAGAGCGAGGCGTTAAGACTACTTATTGTCATGTAAATAAAGATTAACATGTATATCTCTTCAAGTGGCTTCAGCAGATCCTGTTCACCTGCTTTGTTCAATGTGAAGCACTCTCTCTCTCTCGCTCTCTCTCTCTCTATCCCTCTCTTTCTCTCTTTATTGTGAAATGTATAATGTAATTTGAACTTTCCTAACCCCTGCTTGTCGCTCTGTTTGTTTTTTTGGACACCGTTATTGTTGAACACCTTGGTCAATTGTTATTGCTTTGGCAGCTGAAATTTGCTGTACTATTCTGGCACCTCCTATGCTCCAAATCTAAAAAGGAAAACAACTCTCAATTTTCACTAGTGTATACTATAAAATGTCTTTAAATTGGCATTTTTCCACAATTAAAGAATCGCCTTCCAGTTTCACCCTTCCCCTCAGTCACGCCCACTACCAGGACTATACTCTCAGGACTACTAATACTTGTCTGTTTTTCCTCCACTGCCCGCCCACACCACAACAAGCCCCGCCCCCTAATCGTCCCTAACCCTTCTATGTGATAATTGATTTGCTAACTCTTGTCTTTTTACTAACAAAAAGCTCCAGACTTTTCAACTTTTTCTTTTTCCTTTGTTTTTTTTTTATTTGTTTTGTTTTGTTTTTTGAAACGACTGACATTGTCTCATTCACGGAATGTGAGTCATTTGTTGGCTTTTTCTACTTGTGTAGAAACCAAAAAAACTCAAATAATAAAATCAACCCTATTGATAATTTTACTTTTCAACCTTTTGACAATGATTTGTTTTCAAATTAATTTCTTTATTTGGAATTTTTTATTTTATTTTAATTTTTTTTTGGACCAACAACTGCAAAGAATCTTTTTTTGAGATTGTTTTTTTTTAATTTTTTTTTTTTTACATTTATTTAGGAAATTTTCTGGATGGACTGGTTAGTGTTCTCTTTTTTTTTTTTTTTTTGTTTGTTTGTTCAAATGAGCGTGTTTCGTCAGTAAGCAGAATCTGGTAGTTTTTCCGTTGAAGTGCCCTTTGTTGAGTTCATGGTTTGTCATTCTTTTTTTCCTTTCCCCTTCCCCTGTTTTCTCCTAAAGCACGCAGGCATTGGACACGCTATGGTAAACAAACTGCATTATATGGTAGATATCATTCTAATTGTCTTATACCTTGGTTTGCCCTGGGTTTTGGTTTTTCTTTATCTCTTTCTATTTTCTTTGCGTTTTCTAAAAAAAATACAACTGCCATCGAATTCAAGGTAGCGAGCAAACTCTTCGTTCACTTTTTCTGGATCCCCTTCCCCATTTATTTTATTTATTTATTTATTTATTTTTTTTTTTTGGTTGGTTACTTCATCCCTTAATTTCCAACCAGTAGTCCACAATGTCCTCTTTCAAAAGCAGAACTACCCAGAAAGAGGTATGTGGCCCCTGAACAAACCAAAGGATTCAGTTTTAGAATACAGAAGCATTTTTAGTTTTTTAAAAATATTTCAGTTTTTTCTCCTTTTTTTCACATGTCCCTATGAAGAAATAAAGAATGACATTAGCTTTCCCACTGGCCAATATGAAACGAGATAAAGTCTATGATTCACTTAAATGATTTTCTATGAATGTTATTTTTTAACCACCAAATCTGCATTAACAAAAATACCGTAATCTTGCGAATGCCCAACCAAACATAATAATTATGTTAATGTGATTCCAGTGACAGGCAGCCAGACTGACTGAATCTTTGATTGTCTTTATACCCTTTTTTTTGGTGTACCTGCTTCATAGCTTATAAGATTAAACCGCATATTAAAATAACATTCCATCATGAAACCTGGATCTCTATGCAAAATATTTACTTACTTGCTATGATTTAATCATTTCGCAAATTATGGCTACGTCATGAACCATCTACTGACAAACAAAATTAGGCAAGGTAACTGCTTAAGTAAGGCAACTTTCACCACCAGTCGTCTAAATAGTTTTAAGTTTTTCGTTTTCGGCTGAGAGAAGCCCACAGCGAATGTTTAGTTACCAATGGAACCGTTCTGATATTGTGGCAAGCTTGCACAAAACTGCTTGTTAGCAACCAACGTCCTCTCAACAGTTTATGAAGTTCAGAACCATCGACCTCTTGATTTAGTGTCTAAATACAGAGCAATGAAGCGAATCTCAAGAAAGGTCCCGACCCCATTAGCACCAAGTCTGATTTACGGTATTTTGGTTGCCATGGCAATAGGGAATGTTAGACACAGACTGACATGTAAGCGAATTCCAACATCTACATTTAGGTGCTCAGTAAAATGCAGACTTTCATTTGCACATGTGAAGCAGACAATGTGTTTCTGGGGCACGTGTTTTTTTTTTTTTTTGGTTTTTTTTTTCCCAGCAATAAAAAGTAATAGTGACAGATAGTAAAAGCGTTTACAGGAATCAACTTGGTCAAATTTAACTTCTCTATATGATCAGTCAGCTGCTGCATAACTAATCAGTATGCATGCATGTGCAAATATATTGTGGGCATGTGGGTTGGAAAATGAGTTTAATTAACCTATTTTAGCACACAACTCTTAGTCACAACTCACTGTACAATATTAGCTACATGTATGTCTGTCCAAAGAACTGCATGGAGACTGCCATTTGGCTATTTTCCATTTGCAAAGCCATCCCGGCTCGTATATTTGGTCAAAATCAGCAGTGGGTTGACCACCTTTTTCATCTACACAGTATTAAAATAAACACAGTTAACTGAATCTTTTGCAGTATTTGTTTCATTTATCTGCTATTTTTTGCTCCTAAGGGCGGCTGTATTCAGCTACCCTTACACAAGCAGCCACTGAGGCTCGTAAGGACTCTGTGTTCTGGGTTACTTCTTTCTAAGAATGTGCTGCTGCCTCACTCAGAGTCACTCAGCAGGTACATACAGTCCGCAGAAATACCCCCCCCCCCACCACCACCCCCCGCCCCCGTCAGTGTACGTCAAACTTTCACATGGCGCAGGCTTCCTCCTCGCTGCCTGTCACTGGAACTCACAGAAAACATGGGCGCTCGCTCCCCCTCTCTTCCCACTGCTGCATGGCCTTCTGGGAAATCTCTGGAAAATGTCTGGACTGTGTCCAATCTGCTATCAGTTTTCATCAGCACTAACACTAACTCTGTAACCGGGATCAACTCCTGCATGCAGTAATTAACTCCCCTTCTTCTGACAATAACCCAATTACTTTTTTGTGGGTATATATGTATATTAATATGACATTAACATTTGGAACTATACATATATACATGTATATTTTATTTGATTATTCTCAATATAGATAGATAACTCTCTCCCATTTTTATTATTATTATGATTATTACTATTATTATTATTAGGTTTGTATTTTTTTTTTTATCTTGTTTTGGATTTCAAGAACAATAACCTACTAAAACAAATCACAGCCTCACAACTCACCATACTAAACAACTAGAGAAAGAAAAAAAAAAATCATAAAGAGAAAAATAATTCAGTGAGGGTGAGGGTGGAGGAGTGACTGCTTCATAGGACTCAAATAATTGAACTCTGGGTCCTGAGCCACGTGTAAAAATATGATTTAATTTGGAACGGGTGCGTTTAGGAGCTATCAGCTACAATGAGCGAAAGGCACCAGGTAGATTTGATATAATTCAGCCTGAGCAGAGCGGCAGGGAATAGCAACTTGCAATTTGATGTAAAATTAAGGTTAATCATCCGGCCGTCACAGTTAAGTTGTCGGAGAGAAGCCAGACAGTCCTGTTAGAACAGAACTTTCTGGAATTTTTTTTAGTTCTGAAGTACAGATCTACTAATTTGTGTTTATGGGAACAGTGTGGTCTGCAGGCAATACAAAGTAAATCACAATAGGTATGCTAAAGACCTGAATTTAAATATGAATTTAACATTCATTGTAATAAATGTATATCGCCCCTGTTTCTCTATTCTCTATTCGCTGTTGGAATGAAGGCCTCTCCTCCCTCCTCCCTTCAAAGTTTCCATTTCTTTAAACCTTTGAATTTTGATCATTTTATCTGTGGTGACTCCATCCGTTTGGTCTGTTTTATGTAAATACGTATCTTTATTTTTTGTTTGTTTGTTTGTTTGTTTTTGGTCTTTGCACTCTGTTGCATGGTTTTTTGGCTAGCGTGGCTAACGTCTGCATCGAGTAAGGGTGTCAGCGCTTCTGGGCGTGTGCCGTGTTGTACGTATGCACACGCACACGTGGACGTGATTTTTTACTCTTTTTTTTTGTTTTTTGTCAAGTTTCGTGTTGACCCCATCCGCGCTTAATTCCGTAGCCCTCACTGCAACGTTGTTCAGCTTCCTTTCTGTTTTCTTTTGCTATTGCCTCTTCCTCTTTTTGTCAAAAGTCATATTTAGTTTCTTTGTTTGGTCAGTTTGATTTGTATCATGATACTACTATCATGTCCGATCATTTTCTATGCCATCATTGACGTGCATGGCTTGTGTTCATCTTGTTAGCTTGGATGGATAATTTTCTTTTCTACTATCCAAAACAAAAAACCACTTTTTCAAATTGAATTATTCTGAAAAACCCAATCAGGAAATTTGCAAATGAAATTGCAGAGAAATTTCAAGATTGCTCTATTGTGCTACTCTTGCCTACTAAATTTACTAAAACTGTTACTAATACTACTGTTCGAATCAAACCTTTGTTGTAACTGTACTAACAACCATTTTTGTGTCTGACTCTCCCTTACTTACTAAAGTACTAACCGATTCCGTTCACCCCCCTCCTCCCCCCCCCCAACCCAACTCCTTAACACCGTCAACACAAATATTCCCCCATCTCCCCTCCTCCCAGCCTTTCTGGATCTGGAACAGGTCTCCAAGGATACGGACAGGCCCCCCCCCCCCCCATTTCCCACTCCGCCCCCTCTCTTACTAACGTAGGGACACCAGGAAACCGAAGGGAACGTCAAACTAATCTTTAAAAATTTTTGGGGGGATAAACTTTCACCTGTAGCAAAGCCCTCATATCAGCAAGCTGACCCAACGGGAACCTCCTCCAGTCCTGCAGGCTCAGGGTTTGATAACCCTCCATCTGCCAGTCACCTGACATGGGATTCAGACCGGGCCAGTGTCAAACAGTGGTCTGTACTGGGGTGCTCCTGTGTGTTTGGGGAGGGGAGGGGAGGGGAGGGAGGGGGGCGAGGGTGTCCTCTTATTCGGCCATCCCTGTCCCATGCACATATGCCAAGGAAACAGGAAGCTCACTTTCTCGAAAGGAAGCTGTGCTGTCCCATGATGTGTCAAGCCACAACGCGGTTGAAATGTGCGTGGTGTTTAGTCAGTCTGTTAGTGGACCGTTATCTATTTCAAAAAATCATCTTTGCTATGACTGAGGGATGACTGAGGAATGACAGAACAACAGGACAGGTAAGTGGGGAAAAAAATATTGTATCCAAAAATATCTCTTTTTACCGCGTTTAACTTCGCATTGGCGATCTCACTTGACCTTCGCGGCTGACCACAGCCAAGAGACGGAACTTGTCAGGAGAACAGGTGAGTTACTGACAGAGGTAAGGAAGACACTTCAGTCCAAAAGGTGAATCAGACAGCCCCAACTCCATATGATATGATGGGCTTCCCATATCATTACTGCGAGACAAGTCATCATCAAATAGCAAAGCAGCTAATAGGACTGGTATGGTATGATGTGGTGATGCTTAATTGATTGCATCTCTAGCTCTAGTGGTGATTGCTTTTCATGCTAAATGCATTTGTGTAGCTTGCTGTGCTAAAAAGCCATGTTGTAGTTTGCTAGCCTAAAAGCCAGGTTGAATCCACCTTAATCCAGAGTACGGGCACTGCTATTGTGCATTTACCTTCAGGCGTTTAGGAAGCACTCTTATCCTGAGCAACTTGCGTAAATGCAAACATAAAGCATTAGCCAATCAGCTGGGGTGATGCCAAGTCATGGCCGTCATGACCAATCGGAGTTGTGCTCTCTAATCTGTTCACCTGAAATGTATCAGTGAAGGCCCAGCATCACAGATACATGATAGGCAAATGATATTTATTTCCGTAAAATGTATGATAAATTTGGGTAAATTGGTAATTAATGGTTTTGAGAGATATCCTAAGGTTTAGATGACTTTTTAAGTAGTTTAAAAATTCTCAGCAAGCCTGCTCATTAAAGAAAATGAATGTAGACCCCCCTCCCTGAAAAAAAAATTCTAAAATATTAATTCTTTTATGCTTGAAGTGCTTTATGTTTACATTGACAGACTCCCGTAGAGCTAGACTCTGCCTGACTTGAGATTATTGATGCAAAAATAATGAATAATTGTAACGTTGCAACATTATTGTCACATAATCCTGTAATGTCAGTCAACTGTGAACCGGTTGGTTCGTTGCCAAATTAAACTGAATGATTGTATGAAATATTAACTGTGCTCCTGACAGCCTTATTTATGGGACAGAGGCAGAGGCTGTTTTTCTAAGACAATGACAAAGAATGGGTTGTCAATGCGTTTTTAATATTAACGTATATGGAATATAAGATGGGTCCAATGCATCAACGTAAAGAATGTCTCACATTAGCCAGTAATTAATCTTCCATTTGATTTATTAATGTATTTATTTCAACAGAATCACAGAGAATTTTATTTTGTGCAAGGACCGAAACGTTCTTGCGCAAGGTAATGTTTGTCCTATATTTATCAGGGTTAGTACTGTGAAATTATTTACTTGCAAAGTTGTTGGTTCAATAATTGCATTAACATATCTGCGGGCAAAGGTATTTTTCCGGAATTGTTTCTGTGAATTTCCAGCTTTGCTAACAGATAATGTGTTCAAATTACACGAGGGTGTCTGTTAACCAAGGAGGGGGGTATTCTGGGATTCTGATTTACGCGCATGTCTTTGATTTAAACGTGTTTGAGAGCAAATGCACGGCTTTAGTTCAGGGTTTGCAACACTACCGTTGGTGTTTTTTTTAAATGCTTATATTACAGCGTTTCTCAAATTTATAAATAGTCAACCACGGGCTGCGTGTGAAAGAATAAAGTATACCCCATGCTTCTGTGATACAATACTTACTGTATCTGACATTAGCTCAGTCAAAAATTGTATAGTAGAAAACATGAAATCTTTTTCCACAAAATAATTCAGCAATTCAGCTATGTGTCACTTCTCTGTGTCACATAGTACATAAAGTGGCCCAATAAATAATCCAGCGCTATTCAGTGAATGAACTGTGGTTGAGCTGGAAATGCACTGGTGATGGGGGAGAAGGAGAGAGAGAGGAAAAGAGAGAGAGAAAGAGAAGGAGAGAGAGATAGGGGAGAGAGACAGAGGGACAGAGAGAGGGAGGGAGAGAGTAAAAGCAAGCAAGAGAGAGGGAGAACCTGTCTTTTGTCCTGGCTGTCAAAACCAAAGGCACAGTCAGACTGCTTGTGTTGTCTAAGATCTGTGGTGGTGAATGAAACATCGGCTAAAAATGTCAAACTCTCTCTGGTTTCTGACCTCACGCGTTCAGTCGGTTGCGAATCTGTCTCTCTGGCGGGACAAATTGATTCTGAAGTGTTGAACGGTGTTTTCTGCTGCCGCTCGAGTCACGTTTGAGCGATGTCCCACACCTATTTAAACATTTCAGATTGTGACAGATGGCTTTGGACCCAGACGTAGAGCTCAAACTGTCACTCCAGTATCTACGGTGACTGAAAAGTGCCATATTTTCATATCAATCACTGTGAACTTCACAGTTCAGCATAACAGCTGGAGTTGTATAAATGTAGATAAAATGCAAGTCGCATGGTTCCAACTGGAATACAATAAATCTGGGGTGCTTGAAAGTAGTATTCAACACGTTTGAATGCTGGAGATTTTTATGATGCTATTTCTTGCAAATTGACTCGCCTTTCTTTGACGTTGTTACAGTGGAGCACTGGACTGGCACAGAGGTGTTTGGTGAGACTGAACCTATTCCAGGAGATATTATTTCATTGCTGGGCATGCTGCACAGACTCCCAGAAGTAATTGCATTTAAGCCTAATGTTTCTAACTTGCTTATTTGTCTTACATTAGCTGTGCTCAAGAGCCTCCGTGTCCGATATGTCATATAATACGTTCAGAAACAGATGTGTTTTATTAAGGTGATAAATGCAATACAAAAGCACGTATATTCAATATCATTAACATTAGTCATCAGTACAAAGGCTGTTAACTGTAAGCAAGTAGCCAGACAGATAGCTTCAAGAGGTGGCCTATTGGCACCTTGCATAGCACAACATACTGTCCGCAGAGGGAAGAAAAACACTCAATCAGTGTATGGTACATGTAACATAGTGCATGTTATATTGTTTATGTAAGTACTGCAAGGTACCCTTGTATAAGTTCCGTGTGTTGCATTAAGAATATAAAAGTGTCAAGTTTATATATCATCATGCCTATGTGTAATATATCACTTTATTACACATTGCTATGATAAAACATTTATCATGAGTAAAAAGTTATTTATACTGGTGGACAGAATCACAAAAAGAGCAAAAGTTAAAAATGAAGATTTATTGAGTGGTTTCATGGTGCTCAACAAAGACCTGAAAATCGTTTTGTTCATTTGGCCATCAGTACCTTAAAGAGGAATTCCATTCTAATTTTTGAAGAGTAACTTGATCCATCTATTGATAATATGGTTTTAAATGTGGCAGTTTAAATGTGGCACACAGACACATGAACATGCACGCACACACACACACACACTCTCTCTCTCTCTCTCTCTCTCTCTCTCTGCCTGTGGAGAAATTTTGCATTTATGACACCTACTGTCTATCACATTACCGAGGCATTAGAACGACTATTTAATGAACCTGTCTACCTGCTGCACTTAAGTTGCTTCTTTTATGGATTTTATAATGTCAGTGGAAGATGGTTCCCCCCCATTTTAAGCACTTTAAAAAAAAGACTTTACTAGAGAACTTTTTTTTGTGCTGCTGCAGCACTGTTTCAGAGGAAAGAGCGTGACATTTACGTGGCTTTTAAAGGGCCCACAGCTGTACAAACCCGGTTATTGCTAAACAGTCCGACACAGATATAAAACTTTTATTGACTTGCACTATTCATACTGGTAATTGAACGGCTCGTGTTTATTATTGCAACATAATTTTTACTGGAAAGAACAAGTAGGCTGTTCATGGGAATCAAATAGCGTATCTTCTAAATAATGGCGTCTTTACAACACAATGTGTGTGTTTTTGAGTCACATTCCAAGACTACAGTTTTCTTTACACTGTCAGCAAATGTAGCATGATGATATTTCCGGTAGCACTGCATCTCAACTCTACTTCAGTAATATGTACGCACGTGTACATGTTTGCTCGTAAAATGTACATGTATGCACATACAGCAAAGCCATGATCTTTCAGAAGCAGGTACCAATAACAGTTATTGGTTATATGTATCAATTAATTGCTCTACATTTGAGCACAGTAGAGTACCTCCTGACTGCCTAGAAAAGTACCAGTTTCCTCCAGTGGAGGGCGACGTCTGGTTTACCTCTTAGTCAGAGCTTTTCATGAGAGGCAAAGGAAGAATAAAAGACATCCTGACAAAATGCTTTCCCCTAAACTGCTCTCTGATCAGGAACAAGCTCTGTGAATCCTTGGCAGGCAAGTGCATGGTTTATGCAAGTCATTGTTGTGCACTGTGTAAAAATATCAAGGCTTACTCTCTAAGCTCGCCGTTCTCCATTGAAATTATTTGTGTGTGCCACTCTAGGATTTTATGTGTCAGGCAATTCAGTCGTGTTTCTAAACAACAAGATCATCCTCAGGCACAAACCTGACATCACTGCTACCACAGTATATTGGTAAACATGATTCATACACAAGTCTCTCCATTCTGTAATGGAACAACTGGTAGTAAGTCCTGCTTGCATCAGTGACTGGGGGAGTATTCTGATTCTAGGCTGACAGGAGAGACATGGCTAATCCAAGCTACACTGTGCTGGTTTCCCAGACATGGATTAAGCATAGTTCTAGGCTATAAATTTTTTTCAATGGTGATCTTCATTGATTTTTTTTTTTTTTAACTCTAGGACTACTCTACTCTAGTAGTGTTGTCTAGTACTAGTGTAGTAGTGTTGGGTGTTGGTTTGTTTCTATGCCATGTCATGAGAGTAGATTACATGGAAAAAGAATGTAAAGCACAAAAACCTGGATTAGGCTCTAAACTGAGCAGATGCATCGAAGAGCTGCCGTTTGATTGGTCCTGAGAATTTGCGTGGGGTTTAATTGTCTACCTGAAGGCCTTTTTTCCCCTCAAACCATGCTCCTGGCAGGTCAGAGATTGCATGCATGTACCAGACATTGTGTCTGCTGGGAAACATGTTAGGTCATTGTAATATGACCCTTGAGTGCGATGGGAAATGTGATGTCATGGTTATGTGATTCTCCCATGTGCCCTGAGTGGGTCCTCCTCTGCGTGCTGCAGCTGTGATACCGCAGTGCACAGGGATGTCTTCAGACAGAGGGCCAGTCAATCAATGCACTTTCACTTAAGGAAAGGCATGGTACCGAATGTACTGAAGAGAAGTGTACTTTATATAATAGATACACCACTGGGAAATATGTACATATATCAAGAGACATCCATATTATTAAAAAATATGATACACTACAAGATCTGGATATGATGTAGTGTGTCATTCTGAGGGATTTTGAGAACACGCCAATTTAGTGACTAGTTGCTGAGTTACTTAGCAACTAGAAGGCTCTAAGAAATATGGGGCTGGTGGCCTGGGGTCATTTCAGGTTTCTCTGTGGCAGAGCTGGGGGAAAAAAATAAAAGTACTGTAACCCGTCTCCCTGAAGGACAAATAACTCTGATTTATGTATTCACCCTTCTCATTGGCTCATACTGTGGTGTTGTGCAGGTGACCTGCCTGCTGCCGACGTCCCACGCACACCTGGGCTTACCTGTTGAGGAACCGGGTGTGCTGCACCTGAGCTCGCCCGGTGGTACGGGTGTGTGACGCGTGCGCTCGCTGCTGTCAATCAAGCCGCGGAAACCCGGACGTGCGCTTCTGTTCTCGTTCGCGCGGAAGGGGACGCCTGAGTGCGTTTTTCAATTTTCAACTGAATTACTTTAAGACTCATAAAGGAGCGAATAATCAAGATTTTAGTGCCCGATTTAAGATAGGAAACATAAAGACAGCTTAGCACATTTTCTGTTTAGGGCTGAATTACGGTTCTTCGTGGATTATGAGGGAATTTTGGGTAATCAATATTCTAGTCCTTGATTGGCTGCAAAATCTGAGAAAGTTATACGCAGACAGAGTGTTCGTTTTGATTAAAACACCTGACCAAATATTTATGAACAAGCTGTTAAGAACTAATTTACTTGTGTTTGACATTTCAACCCAGACAAATTCTCTGAGTTCTATGCTACTCATGAAATTAAAATTAATTTATATTTCCAGTTTGATACAGTATGTAAATTTGGCTGAATTTAATTTTAAGCGAATGTTTCAGCTAATGTTTATTTTTTGTGAAAACACAGGGTGCAAGTTGTCTTGGGGGGGGGGGGGGGGGCTCGCCAAAACAGGTGAAAATTGAATTTCACAAGAACCAACTAACAGTCAAAAACACTTAGGCGGTGTCTAGGGGTGTGGCTGCAATTTGGAATGAGGCTCCATTTCTGAACTGTTGTGTAAAGATGTTGCTCGAGCCCCAAAGGCCTAGAGGAACAAAAAAAAAAAACGAGGAAGGAAACGAACTGATGTGGTTGTAAGGTGAAAAGGAAAAATGAATTGCATTAAAGGCAGCCCTGTTGATGTTTGAAATGCAGTTATTCCTATCATCTTATCATTTTGTTATGATTTGATCTCAGTTATTGCTGCCATTTGTCTTTTGTCTGCTTGTACCACAGTTCCATTTGTTTGATTGCTTGGTCTCATCTCATCCAGTCGCATCTTTCAAAATAAGTATTTATTTGAAATGAATTTTTTTTGTTTTGTTTTGTCTCTGTCATTTTTCCTCACATTTCATTCAATTTTTGTGGTTTTTTTGTCCTCCATTTTCTTCCTGTGTTCACTACCCGGTTATTTTAAGCTTACTGCTCATGCCTTCATATATTTACACTGTTGTAATGAGCAATTCTTTGGTTCTCTGTGAAGCAAAGCTAATTCTAAGGTTCCGCTGTATAATAATGATGGTGGAAGTGAATTGGGGAATATTCTCTGGGTGAATGCAATGCATTTTAGAGTGGATCCAATAGCAGAGGAACTCCTCACGACTCTAGATGAGCTTTGCAGCACACACAGTATTATCAGCTACGCAAAGTAAAAACGACAGCAGGAAATGATAGTTTTGAATAATGATATGAATTGCCTGGGCGGGCTACTACCACATGAAATTAATTGTGGGAATCCTTTAGTTAAGGTCAGTGATTCATCAGATTGGAGGGTTTTTTTTTTTGTCGTTGTTTTGTTTTGTTTTTTTCAAAAGTTTTCAACAGTTTGGGGTGTTGTGACAGTGGGTTGAAGTGTTATAATACTATTGGAATACCTTGAAGCGCAGCATTCTTTTCAGACTGAAGGGTCTGTTAGCAGAGCATAATGGTATGGCACTGGATGCTATTGCACTGAACAGTATGATAGCAATTGTGATGGTACTACGATGAACAATATGATAGCAATCGGGCAGGCTTGCAATCCTGATTCAGTCAGTGTAGGTCATACAGTTATTTAAAGAAAACGTTAATGAATTTATTTTTTTTTAACCAGCAATTTTTACATCCACAATAATTTCTGAACATTTTCTATGCATTGATTTTTTTTGACTAATTATAATGATTGACCTTCGGTGCACGTGCCTTTGCTAACACAGTTAGATTGCTCAGACTCATCAGAAGGGGGTTGTGGTTCATCACTGATCAAAGTGACTCAATGTGCTGAATGGCAGCCATTTTCTGGTTAGCCGTACAACAGCCAGGTTGGCGGCATAAAAGACTCACTTAGCCCGTTGAACTGGGGGGGATTATTAGATAAAGGGACTTTGAGAGGATAATTTGTGGAAGTGGTGAGATGTACACAAAGGCGCCAGAGGACATCCTTTCTTCTTAACGATAAGCACCTTGGGAAGTTCGTGAGGTCCATTAAACCGTGGACCTGACCTCACATTAAAGCGCTAACAAAGCCTCTTCGGCTTCGTTCGGTAGCAGGTCACGGCGTGTCACGGCTGCTGGAAAATAAGTTGTCACAGATTTATGTTAAAAGGGGCAAACTCATTTTGTTGATGTCACATTTATATACCGATGTCGTTTCCTAGGCCTCGGCCTGCTTGTGTAATTACTCACATAATTGCAAAAACACAACATTGTAAGGAAAGCCGTATGTTAATCTCCCTGGGTTGCACGTCTTGCTCACTTTGTGCAGATGTTCTCAATGCAGCCGGATATTCACTAAAGTGATTCTGGTCACGGGGCTGGATGAAGGGTGTAGCACAAGTTACAAACAGTCGGACTCGTGAGCTAAAAATGTGATGTCACAATGCGACAGTGTCACATGTCATGTGATGCGATGACAGGCGGGCAGGCCATTTCTTTGTTATGGGTGCCACCCAATGAACTGTGGTGCCACCCCATGTGACACGTATTAGTCCCACTAATTATTTCCCATCTGTACCCTTATCTTCTTGTTATAAATTCAATAATCGCTGTCACGTCAAATCAAGAACTTGAAATCGAGTGTGTTTCGTGACATGGTTTTTGAGTTTATCCGTTGCCCGAGTGCAGATTGTAGCTGCTGTTGTGTCGGGTTTGGCTGAATTGTGCCTCAGTGCCACACACGCAGTCTCATGGCGAGGCGGTGCTGGAGAGGATCCCTTTGCAGGAAGTCAATCAAAAGCAGACGCGCTCGAGAGGCAGAGCTGTCTCCCAGCTTAAGTCGATCTGTTTAAAAGGGCACACATGCCAAGGCAGTGATCCTGAGAAGGTCTGTAGAGGAGTGTGAGTGAGAGACTGATTCTGACAGCATTGCCAGCTCCTTCGAGCAGAAAGCCTCTGAATTGGCCTCACTCTGTGCGGGCAGAACTCCCCAGCATGTGTGTGTGTGTGTGAGTGTGTGTGCATTTGTGTGCTGTTTGTGTGTGCCCGTGTGTGTGCATTTGTGTGCTGTTTGTGTGTGCCCATGCGCGTGTGTGTGTGTGTGTATGTGACTATGGCTGGGGAGTTCATGCAGGTGGGTTTGTCCAGGTTGTGGTGTGGATCTGCAGGTATGCATTCCTCTCTCTCTCTGTAATGTGGTAGGATGTTCGCTCGTGGGTTTTTTACTGAGAGCATGTAGCTGAGCCTGCTGGGAGAAGCCAGAATGCGTGATCACAGCCAGGGAAGACTCTCCATGTAAAAATGCGATTGATTGTAGCCCAAGGGCGCAAGTGTCACAGTTCAAAGCACCGCCGGGATATGTGAGTTACAGGCATCACAGCATGTTCCCGAACCCCGTGCCCTTCTTTGCACATTCATGTTGGGGCTCACAGACACCCCCTGGAAAGCGAAAAAAGGGTGTATTCGGTTTTTTTTTTATCCCTTGTGCTTTGACAAGGATTTTTATATACGGCACTTTGATACGGCATTCACGTGCGCTGGCTTGTTGGTAAGCTTGCGATACCTCACGCAGCGATGGATTGTTCCAGCTCAGAGTCTATGAGTGTTAAAAGGGTGTTTGGTCTTGAAGGCTTGGCGACGTAACAGCAGTGCAATCTGGCTCAACCCTCTGGTTCTGGAGGATGACAACGTCTGCAGGCTTCCCTTCTCAGCAGGTAAATAACTGCATGCTTCTGTAAATCACTGTCTCGGTCGCGCCTGATTGGCTCCCCTCCCTCGTCTGGGGGGCGTGCTCAGCTCAAAGAAGGTCGGGGAAGCTTCGGACCATCTTTGGGGTCTCTTGTGCAAAACACACACGTGGTGTGTGGAGGTACGGTGTCCCGCGGTTGGTATGTGATCGTGCTGTGCAGAACCCATAGAGTTCCTGTATTTGATCCCCCCCCCCCCCCCCCCCGTGTCTTGGTTTTCATCCCATTTGCGGATGGGATCAAAGCTCAAACAAATAAGCCAAACCTACATCCTGTTAAGATCTATTTAAGCAGCAAAAATTATGGCAGTTGCAAAAATCATTGTAAACTCTCAGGAAAAAAGGCTTCTTTGGCTTGTCTCCATAGGGGAACCCTTTAAGTTCTTTATGCTCTCCGATTGAACCGTGTTGCCTGACAGAGAACCCTTGAACTAAATAGGGATCCTCTAGGGAGACACAGGGGAGCCTCTGGGAACCCTTTCTCCTGAGTGTTCACACCAGGGGGTCCCCAGGCCCTGTCTTTGGGAAGCACTCACCTGCAGCAGGTCTGTACAGCGGTCTTACGGGATTTGGGCTAGAGGAGAGTTTGGCTCGAGTGCTCTGAGGTTACCCTTTTATCACATGTGCCAGACGTGAGTCTCTATGGTGTTCCGAAGAGCTTTGATCTTTGACCACATGCACCCCGAACCAACACACGTTGCCAAGGGCCTATGGCCCTGCCCACAATGAGACAGCCAATCACAAACCCGGCTTTCACTGTTTGTCCAATACCCAGAGTCCTCTCAGGTGGCTGGCAGTTGGCTGGAGTTCATCTTTCGAACGAGCATTATTACGCTTAGTAACGATGCCAGATAAGGCCTTCAGTTGCCCAGAGAGCAACAATCCAAATCGACAGGTCTGCCTCTAAATAAGTGCTGCGTCTTATCCGTTATCTTTGTTATGAATTCACTGTCGCCCCCAAATCCACCTTCACCACCAATGTAAAGACCTTGTGACCGGACCGGACGTTGCCAGTCAAGGTGTATCAGCCAATGGGAGGATGCTGTTCTGTAGGGATTCGAAGACTCCGGCGAATCTCTCTGCCTCGTGACCACGCCTGCTCACGCGACCACCATCTTGAATAGTGACGCCACCGCCCACGGCACAAAATGGCCCCTCACCCCCCCCCCCCCCCCCCAAACTGTTCAAAAGCTCAGCCCCCAAGCTGGCCAGTGAAGATTCGCCCCCCTTCTCTCCCACCCTCTCGAGACAAGCCACATCTCCACGACTGGTATTACCCACGCGGTGCCCCGCCCCCTCCCCAAATAGCAACAGCAGACATAAAAATGTGTTGCCCTATACTTAGGGAAGTACGGGAAACGACACAAAAGATGAAAAAAAGAAAGAAAACAAAAACAACAACGCTCAGCCGGTGACAATCCTCCAGAGTGCAGTTGACTGGTTTTTTTTTTTTTTTTTTTAGAACATATTCACTAAAATGGTTTTAATTTCCACAAGTCCCAATCAGAGCATTCAGCCACCAGTTGCATGGGACCACAGTAGGGATATTAAAGTGCTATTGTTAGTCAGTGTTAAAGAACTCCAGCATGAAATATTCCTTTGATTCATTAAGGATGCATTTCTTGAGAGATGATATTATGCCTCTCTTTACTTTATTGATGCTGCTAATCATCTGTGCGGGAATTATTTGACTGATAATAATACGCTGCAATCAACATTAAAGTCTAAACCCTATTTTACAGATAAGTGTTTACTCGAATTTGAGCAAGGACAATAGCGTCTGCACTCCAAACTGTAATGCGATCATAAATAAAAGAATGCGTAATCGAGATTCAGCGAAAGGAATGACATCTGTTAAGACGCACATGAAAGAGAAACAGCATGAAGAGCGCCCTGGCGTAATTTAGCTTTTTTGCCTCTAAATATGCATATTTATACCGCGTGCGCGCATTTCTCTGCCTCGGCAGATGTCATAATAAACGCCGGAGAGCTGTTTTTCATCGCTTCAGCCAAGACTGTTAGTGTAATTTAGTGGAGAACGCTCGGTATGTGAGGAAACTGCAATCCGCGTCCAAAAAACACTCGAGCATACGCGCGCGCACAATGAGACGTCCGCGCAACCGGTGGAAATCTCATCAGCGGTATCGCTTAAGCACTCAGAATAATCAGTTGAACGGAACTGTTAACGTCACCTTCACATTAATTCCATGCAGGTAAGGTTTCCTTCCCCCCCGCCAACACTCATGCCCGCTCCCCCGCCCTGCTGAATATAAAATCACTACCAGAGCTAAACAGACGGTGGAGTCAGTGCAAGGGAGGCTATTTTTCTACCCGGCGATACGCTTGATATTCTCGCCTGTCACACTTTCATACCTGTCACATATACAGCTGGGGAGGCTCCCAGACATTACACAAATAATACGGCCCTTCCCTTTAATCTTTTTTTTTCTTTTATTTTTTTTTCTCCCCCGTTGAGCAGCAACATCAAGAACTCTTCGGTGTCGCTTAGAAATAAAACAATAACTCCAGCTCAGGCAAAGCGTAATGTACTTTGAATTAATGCTTTCCATTACACCTGGCGACTACGCACAACTGACAGTGCGCTTCAGAGTGCATTTAGAAGCTTTTTTAAAAGCACCGGGAGAGATGGATTCCTTCAAAATGATAAAGAAATGAAAAACAGGGTTTTTTTTTTTTTTACATCCCTCTGGTGCTGTCAGCTTAACTCAGTCTCAATCATTTATCAATTCCTGCACAGCTCATGATCAAAGACATTTTGCCAGACAGGAACTTAATGCAGGAGAGAAGGAACTTTGTTCAGTGAAACAAATTATGAGAAACTGTCTCTTTCCATCCCACGCATTTATTCTTTAGATGTGAAGTCGTGCTGCTAGACGGTATTAGCGTTTTTCCAGCAATGAGGATTACAGCATCGGTACATCTTCAGTTTATGATTCTCCGCTCACCTGCCTATTTCAGGGAAAGAACTATTCAGTCTAAGACGTCAGGGGAAATACATTGTCCATATTGCCGAGGAAAAATACAAGCTGCTGAAATAAAGTCTTTTTTTTGGCACCGACAATAAATGAAAAGCAGTGCCACCCTGTGGCTGAGCCCAGCAACTGCACTCGTGAGTGATTTCTCCCGTTCCTGAGTCGTGTTTGGAGGAGGAAACGTTTCGAAGTAGGGAAACGCCAAGCCCGCCTCAATCCTGCAGTTAATCCAGCCTCTTCCTTTTCTTCTTCCGTTCCTCCTCCTCTCTCTCTCTCTCTTTCTCTCTTTCTGTCCCTTTCTCGGGGTTTGGCCCGCACAGGTGACCATCTCAGTGGATGGCATCCTGACCACCACTGGCTACACTCAGGAGGACTACACCATGCTGGGCTCCGACGACTTCTTCTACATCGGGGGGAGCCCCAACACCGCCGACCTCCCCGGCTCCCCCGTCAGCAACAACTTCATGGGCTGTCTGAAGGATGTGAGTCAACCTCTGGACTATTTTTTTCAGTTTTATGTGATTTCCCCCCAGCCCCCTCCCCCATTTTCCCTTCCGATTAGGAATTCCACGCTCGCCACTGCAACCTCTGCTATCAATATAGGAGAGAAGCACAAAGCTTTTGCCTTCTTTCACACTGCAATCCGTAAGCTAGGCCCACACTTGCATGACATGGAGGAAGCACCTCTGTGTGTAGCTTTAATGAGCAGACCGCAGGCCCTAGACTGGCCAGCAGGAGTCGCTGGTGAGCAGTGACACTCGGAAATCCCATCTGACTGAAACCCCTCCCTCCCTGGGCGTGGCTATGGCCAATCGTCCTTCCCTCTGTAGGTCTGCCAGTCACAGGTGGCACTGGCACAGTCCAGGTTCATTCACCGCTCAAGACCGATCCCGCCCTCTTCAGTCTTAGCCTCCGTTAGTGACTCAGCATGCCCCAATTGCACCCCCCCCCCCCCACCCCCCACACCTCAGCTCCCGCTGCCTGCTGAACGCTGAAGCAGTTCCACACACCCTTCTCCGCTGGGGTTCGCAGACACGGGACGGGGCATAGCACCTCAAACAGGCGCACCCAGCCTAACCACCACCCCCCACCCCATGGGTGCCGAGGAGCAACGATCCCTCTCTGCCTTCCCTTCCACGCCTTCGTTCTCGTGGATTAGCCCGCACTGAGGTGTCATGGATGAAAATGAGCATTCTCCTCAGCTTAGCGCACAGGCTGCAGACTCAACACGGTGATGCTAAAAGTGCAGCCCAGCATGGAAGTAGAGTGGAGGTCGCGGAGGGCAGGGAATTGCTAGTTTATTGTGTCAGACATTCAGACTAGAGTCACTGTTGACAATAGCTGAACTATCACTGGAGGGCTGGGCTTGTGTGTCTTCACGGCATCATTGTATTATATTTGGGGTGTTTGCAATACACACCCACACAAACACACACACACATATATATATATATATATATATATATAAGCTCTGTAACACTTTCTGCATGCAGAGAGCATCGTGCATTTTAGCACCTACACACACACATTGTTCAGTTTCCATGGGAACCACTCAGGATACCGGTTAAAGTGCCTCGTAAGTGTGTTAATAAATCCCTTCCTTGACAAAAAGGAGAAATCTATCACAATATATTATTCAGGGATTTGTGTATATGTGTGTGGTCGTGCACGTGCGTGTGTGTGTGTGTGTGTGCCTGCGTGAAACTCTTTTCACTTTATTCCTCTGTTGACAGCGTTGTACCATTTTGAGCGTTTTTTCTTTTGCCTACGTCGCTTGCATATCCAAGCGGAGAGGACGTGAGCTTCGAGGGTCGCGCCAGGGACACTACCCTTGTAAATACGCTGAAAGTCAGACGCAGAAATACCGAATGCAATACGAATTAATTAAAAATTAAATGTTCGTATTTGCCTGGCTCAAAAGTGTTTTTCCCTGCGGCTGAGAGCAACAGCCTAACACGCTGGCGTGAACAATCCAGTTAGAGTATAATATCCTTCCACTGCTGAGGACTTACTGCAGGACTGGGTGGTGTGCTGGGAGGTGGGGGTGGGCTTCCATTTAACGTCTCATACTTAGATGCTCTGATTAAATAAGCAATTACTTTTATCCATCTATTATTCTTTTTTTAAATAAATTCTGTAATTATTGCTCATCTACCGAGATATAATTATGCGCTGATAATTACGTTTTAATTTTTTTTCTTTCCCGGCTTCCATTGAATGTCTCCTAATGGTGCATGATTAATGCAGTTCTTATCATCTTTTGAGCAAAGGCGACATTCGTTTAAACAAAGATCAGGATGTTACGCCAAACTTAAGCTGTAACTCCCCTCGCCCCAGCCCCCCCCCATATGCAGTATATGCACACTTCACATGCCTTGTCTTGTTCCTCCTTCCCTAATTAGTTAGTATATGTGTGACCGCTTCTTGTCTGTCTGGCCTCCTCTCATCAAATGTGCTGTTGCTCTGTTGTGTAAGCACTTTAAAATACACAATAATGAATACACTAATTAATTAATTAATTAATTAATTAACAGAATGACAGGAACAAGGGAGAAGAGGAGAGAGGGGAGGATGAAAAAGAAGAATGAGACAAAAAAACAAAAGAAAGCAGAGGAAAATCCATAAAAGGCTACATTATATATTGTGCAATATATTCTGAATATATTTACTTAAAATAAGAAGCAATATATATTTCACAGCAGTGTAACTGAAATACATTGCAATATCTGTTTGCGTTTAAATTACAGGCGTCTATCTTAAGGCACTTATTGGGGAGCAACTTAAACACAGCTTACATCCTCGTACATGCAGTCCAATTATGCAGCTGGGTATTTTACATGAGCAGCTCAGGCTGAGTAGCAGGCTCCAGGGTATTGACAGCAGCGTCCCTAGTGGGATTCTAGCCTATTAGCTCAGAGCAGCGAGCCCAGGTCCCTAGCCAGCGTGCTACACTGCTGCCCCTAACATACAAACCTCATTTATTTTGAAGCCATTAGCAGTATATCGACAATGTATTTCACGTAGTATATCTAGTATATTAGTATTGTAGTACATTTCTTTGCTATAAAGGGGAAGAAGACCTGTCCAGCTTCAGGAGTTTGTTTTTATTTGTATTATTTCAGTTTTGAGTGTGTATTTTTGATCAGACCAGACAGTTACATGTGTCATGAAGCATATTTCAGATCCAGAAATAGCTAAGGACCTGCTGGCTTTTCAGCAGCTAGTGCAGGACCATCAATGGGTTTATGGTTTGAGCAAGACAATACACTTCAAATAACTCCAAACAGATTATACGGTGACACTGTGTTTTTAGTGGCTATACACATTAGATTTATAGCCTTTATTCACATTTATAAACATTAAAATTGAGGTCAATCAGAAACATGTGCTAAAACTGAAATAATATCAAGCAAAAAAAAAAAAAAAACCCAGGAAGCGACTATCCCTTTAAAACAGCATCTTTTCATTTCCTTTCAGTTTTACTTATTGCCCTTCAACCCCTGCCGACCTGTTCCCCCTCTTTCAGCAGAATCCATCGAACACTTTCCTGTCGCATTCCCAGTGCTCCCCTCTCCCCTCCCACCCCCTCTCTCTCCAGGCATTTGTCTAATTAATTCCATGGCCGGTGTAGTTGGTGCACCAGCTTTACCATCCTGACAGGCAAATTAAAAATTGATTTCTTCGACTCATCTCCCCCTCCTCCCACCCCCCCCATCTCAGCCCCTCACCCCTCCTCCCCCGTCCTCCCCTTCCTGTGCCTCGTCCCGCTGGAGCAGTCTGTGCATCTGCCTCGATCAGGAGATGAAATCCAGCGCCACACCACTGTGCCTGTCTGAACTACCGCATCCCTGCAGAAACAGGACATAGAGACACACGCACATACAGACAGACGCACACACACATACATACACACGCAAACGCACACGCACATACATACACACGCAAACGCACACGCACATACATACACACGCAAACGCACACGCACATACAGACAGACGCACACACATGTATACACATGCAAACGCACACGCACATACAGACACACGCAAACACAAATGCACATACAGACACACGCACACACACGTATACACACGCAAACGCACACGCACATACAGACACACACAAACGCACACACACATACAGACACACGCAAACGCACACGCACATACAGACAGATGCACACACACGTATACACACGCAAACGCACACGCACATACAGACACACGCACATACAGACAGACACACATATGTATACACACACGAATGCACACGCACATACAGACACACGCAAACACGAATGCACATACAGACACACGCACACACACATGCGCTCATGTACACACACACACACACACACGTGCACGACACAAGCATTTTTAGCTTACCATATACACAGTGAGGGCCCCCTCAACTAAATTATTTTTTATAAGGAGTTGTTATACAAAATTATACTATAGAAAACAATTGTGCAAATGAGAAATTACACCATCAAATAAATTATTCATGAGTGTGTCATAGCTATGAAGAGGCAGCAGCTGACGGAATTTTAGGACAAAATCAATGGGAGACACTTCCTTTTCAGTGTCGGTGAACTTCCTGCCCGTGGAGTGTTCGGAACGTTCACCCCCCCTCACGTTCCAAACGGAATGCACACGTGCGGCAGTTAGCGGGCCCTTTGACGGGCGCCTCTGCCATGGCATCTGGCGGGCCCTCTCATCGCTGCGCTGGCGCCAGTGTGCCCACTTCAGCCCGATGCTGTCAATGCGCGGATCTGCAATCGCCCAAAAAGACAGGGCGGGAGGGCCGCCGCTCGCCAAACTCCTTTCCCCGAATTCTGACACCTGGAACAGTGGGCTGAGGGTCGGGCAGGGGGCTGGGGGGCATATGGGGGAATGGGGGGGGGCTACATATAAACTCTTACAAAGTTCTTAGGAGTTCACCTTCTGAGATTTTACACAGTGTTGCTTTAAAACATTATGTCCGTGTAGGTTATTAATTTGTAGTGGAGTTATATTCTCAGTTCTGTTGGAATTCAGTCAAATCAGGCGTCTAACTGAAATTAAATTAATTGACTGAAGGATTTACGAAGAACATTACGGGCTATTTTCAATCCATGAAGTGTTCGATCCATTTAAATTAATTTCCCGATTTGACCAAATTTAAATGGGCTTGTTCCACTGGTGTAGAGCCTTCTGTAACTATTTTCAATGACTATGATGAGGTAATTATTAACAGCCTATTAGCACGTTGCATGCAGTCACCACTAGGGCTAACATAAAGGTGAGATAAGGTGCAGCATTCTGAAATTACTTTCCCCCCCTTCCTCCAGGTGGTGTACAAGAACAACGACTTCAAGCTGGAGCTGTCCCGCCTGGCCATCGACAGGGACCCCAAGATCAGCCTGCACGGGGACCTGGTGTTCCGCTGCGAGGACGTGGCGGCGCTGGACCCCGTCACCTTCGAGACGGCCGCGTCCTTCATCGCCCTGCCCAAGTGGAACACCAAGAAGACGGGCTCCATCTCCTTCGACTTCCGCACCACCGAGCCCAGCGGCCTGCTGCTGTTCAGCCACGGGCGGCCCCAGGGCCCCAAGGACCAGCGGCCAGGCCGCGAGCTCAAGACCGACTACTTCGCCATCGAGCTCCTGGACGGCTACCTCTACCTGCTCATGGACATGGGCTCCGGCAGCATCAAGATCAAGACCAGCAACAAGAAGGTCAACGACGGGGACTGGTGCCACGTGGACTTCCAGAGGGAGGGGCGCAAAGGTGAGGTCATGTGGTGCCGGCGACATCATGCGGTGCCAGTGACATCACGCAGTACCGGTGACATCACATGGTGCCGGTGACATCACGCAGTACCTGTGACATCACATGGTGCCGGTGACATCACGCAATAGCGATGACATCACGTAGTGCCGGCGACATCACGCGGTGCCGGTGACATCACACACAGGGAATA